>NW_016811519.1:1877786-1884712 GCF_001698545.2 Rhinopithecus bieti | reverse complement strand
TCCCGAAAAAGGCTTCCTGTAGAAAGAGTTACCTTGAGGGATAGATATGACCATTTTTAAACTTAACCAGGTGTTATACTTTTTATTATAAACAATTAAAATAACAATTATTTTGGGGAAAAAAAAGCAAAAGACTCATCCCCAAATCCTATCACATTTTTAAAACACTGTATTTCTATATATTTTCCTTTTTTTGTTCATACACATATTTATTTGTCACAGCAAAGCAAAACTATTCAATAGAAATATAATTTAAGCCACAAATTCAAACAATATATGTACTTCTTAATTTTCCAAGACTCACATTATAAAAATTTAAAAGACACTGTTAAAAGTAATTTTAATTTTTTTTTTCTTTGAGACAGAATCTCACTCTGTCACCCAGGCTGTAGTGCAGTGGTGCAGTCTTGGCTCACTGCAACCTCCACTTCCCAGATTCAAGTGGTTCTCCTGCCTCAGCCTCCCAAGCAGCTGGGACTATAGGTGCATGCCACTGTGCCCAGCTCATTTTTGTATTTTTAGTAGAGATGGGGTTTCACCATGTTGGCCAGGCTAGTCTCGAACTCCTGACCTTAAGTGATCTGCCCACCTCGGCCTCCCAGAGTGCTGGGATTACAGGTGTGAGCCACTGCACCTGGCCTTAATTTTTTATTTGACTTAATACATATCTAAATATTATCATTACAACACATAATCAATATAAAATTAGTGAGATGTAGTACATTCTTTTTGCATACTAAGTCTTCAAAATCCAGTATATATTTTACATTTACAGCACATCTTAATATAAATTAGCCTCATGTTAAGTGCTCAATAGGCCACGTGTATCTGGTGGCTACTAGGTTGGACAACATTGTTCTAGAAGGTATGATTTATATGAGACATAGTAGAGAGTCAGAAGTAGTCAATACATTTTAATTATTGTGTTTTTGTTGATATATTAGGTTGGTGCAAAAGTAATTGCAGTTTTGCCATTAAAAGTAATGGCAATTAAAAGTAATGGCAAAACCACAATGACTTTTGCACCAACCTAATAGCAATCTAGTACAAAACAATCTCATAGAGTCAGACCATAGTGTAGATTGCCTCAAATACTGGGTTAAGGAGTTTGTATTGTATTAAATGACCATTAGAAAGCACTGACAATTTTGTTAAGAATATAGTTTAGCTGGGATATGTTAGATGAGTTGAAAGAAAGAGCAGGCAGAGGTAAGAAGACATCAATTAGAAGTCAAAGGGAGTGGTCATTATGGGGTGGATTCCAGGCAAGACAGAGGAGATGGGAAAGAAGGAACAAATGGGATAATGTTCACAAAGACATGGTGATCTGTTTAATTCAGGATTGCAGTAGAGAAACAATAGAGTCAAAAATGACTTCTTAGCAGATGAGAAAGTCAAGAGAAGAGTGTTCTAGGAGTAGGAGTGATTCTGTTCCGTTTTTATCATGTTGAAATTGAAATCCAAGCAAGATGACCTCCTGATCCAAATGTCCAGCCAACAACTGGAAGTTTACCTAGAGCGAAAGCTGAAACAGGAGAGTAGAGAACATAACAGAGGAGGTCTCTAGGGGAATACGAATCCTGTCTTTAACCACCTAAAGAACTGGTATTTGGGAAAATGAACACAGTTTACCAGCACAACTCTGTGAGGCAAAAGCTATAGAGAGGAAGTCTTTACATATGTAAATAAGTTATGTAATGCATTGATAATTGCACATGCATGGAATAGATGGCCTCAAAATGTAGCAAATCCCTTGGCCCTTTTTCAGAGCAAACATTTAGAAATTAAAAACATATGGGAAATACGGGTCAAATGCCTTTCTTCTTTTCTAACTAGGCTTTGTATTATTTCTGTGAGAGCTTATTTAACCTCCAGTCTTAAACACATAACCCGAGTAGACTCTACTAAATTCATTTATTCATGAGTTGCTGAACTTCCTACCCATTCATAGTTTAACCATTAGCAGACAGACACTATTCTCTGGATTATTCCTCTGCTTGCTCTGGGTCTTTCTAAGAGAAAGATTTTCTCATCACATGGTTCCTCTGTTGTCCAACTAGGCCTACATTTTCCTTGGCTTTCTTCTCACTGTTCTACCAATGGGAACTATTAAGAGAAAGTGTGTGCTTTGTCTACTAAGAAGAGTTCGTGACTCCTTTTACACCTCTTGTCTCTCCCTGGCTTGAATAAGAATCAATGAAAAGGAAAGTTATTCAACTATAAGGTTAAGTTGTGATATGGTTTTGGTATATGTGAAAAAAAGTAAAATCTGAAACTACACGAGGCTGCATGCTCTCTTCCTCTTTCCCTCTTTTTTTTCCCTCTGTTCCTCCATTCTTCCCTTTCCTCTTCTGCCTCCTCTTTTCTTGAACATTTGTCTTATTTTGCCTTGACGTTGGAAGTGCTTGTAATAAGAAATGTGTCTCAGTCTAGCTCCCACTAGGGATAAGAATTCTTCCCTTCCACTTTTAGAAAACAAGAAGGATTCTGGAGGGTTTGTGGGCATGCTAGATAACACTGTTTTTTTGTTTGTTTGTTTTATTTTGTTTTGTTTTGTCTTGAGCCCAGCTTCTACAGGTAAAAGAAGTTGTGTGGATTCATACAGCCCAGACTATTAATTAAAACCTCCTCTATCAGAAGAGGGTACAAGGAAATAGCTAAGAGAATGGACACTGGACTCAAGCTACCAGATTCAGTCTTAGCTTACTAGCTCTATGTCCTGGATTAAAGTGAATAACCTCTTTGTTTTTTCCATTTATAACCTGTAAAATGGGGATGATGCATTATTTTTATATTAGTGTGGCTGACACTAAGGATACAGCAGTAATAAAACAGATAATATCTCTGCTCCAGTAGAGCTTGCATTCTAGCAAAGACAAAAATCAAGTAAATACATGTTTTTGTCACTACTTAATAACTTATTAAGTAGTGATAAAAACATAACAGAAATACAAAACAAGGTAAAAGGGTAGAGAGCGATGGAAAAGGTACTCATTTTCATGGAATAGTCAGATAAAGCTTTTGTGGGGAGTAATGTTTTGGCAAAGACCTCATATATATCTGGACAAAGCATAAGTAAGCTGAGGGAACAGCTGGTTTAAGATGCTGATGAAGGAAGCTATTTTGTATCTTCAAGGAAGAGCAAGGAGACCAGCATAACTGGAGTAGAACAAGAGACACGAACTATGGCAGGAGAATGAAGTCAGAGAGGTAGAGTGAGGATGGATTATTTATGGCTCAGAGTCTGTGGGATTGAAGGTTGGATGGTGTTCTGAGTAAAATGGAAAGTCATTGGAGAGGAGTCAGATGATGACAAAGTATTTTGCTAGTGCACTCAGAATTCTGTATAAAGCTGTCATTTATGGAGATGACAGAAGATTGAGGGAGAACCAGAATGGGGAGATCCAGAATTTATAACCATACGCATTCAATTTGAGATGACTATTAAATTTTTATTTTGAAAAGTCAAGTAGGAAGTTGAATATATACATTTAGAGGAGCATTTGAATGCCACTGAAAGTCCATGTGAGATGAGAACTGAGAACTGACCATTGAATTTGATGACAGAGAGGTCATTAGTGACTTTGACAAGAATAGTTTAATATTTCCATATTTCCATGGGAAGATGAAAACCTGACAGCAGGAAGCTATACAGAGAATGGGAAGATGCCACTTCTGGCTATAATGGTTGAGCTTGTATCAAACTAACCCCCTGCTGAAATAACTAGAAAAGCTGAATTGAAGGGCATTGAAGAAAGCTCAGCAATTGTTGCTGGGATTTTTTCCCCCAATTTAATTCACTTGCTTATTTATAAGTGAATTCTGTTCCGTTTTCATCACGTTGAAATTGAAATCCAATGGAGTAAAGGCTGGGAGGCCAAGCAGAAAGTGACAGCCATGGAATTAAGAAGATGATCAGGAAGATGGCTGAATAACAACAGCTTCAATCTGCAGTTCCCGGTGAGACCAACACAGAAGGCGGGTGATTTCTGCATTTCCAACTGAGGTACCCAGTTCATCTCACTGGGACTGGTTAGACAGTGGGTGCAGCTCATGGAGGACGAGTAGAAGCAGGGTGGGGCGTTGCCTCACCTGGAAAACATAAGAGGTCGGGGAACTCCCTCCCCTAGCCAAGGGAAGCTGTGAAGGGCGGTGCCATGAGGGACAGTGCTATCTGGCTCAGATACTACATTTTCCCCATGGTCTTCACAACCCACAGACCAGGAGATTCCTTTGAGTGCCTATACCACAAGGGCTCTGGGTTTCAAGCACAAAAACTGGGAGACCATTCAGGTAGACACCAGGCTGGCTGCAGGAGTTTTTTGGTACCCCGGTGGCGCCTGGAATGCCAGTGAGAGAGAACCATTCACTCCCCTGGAAAGGGGGCTGAAGCCAGGGAGCCAAGTGGTCTAGCTCAGCGGATCCCACCCCCACAAAGCCCAGCAAGGTAAGATCCACTGGCTTGAAATTCTCACTGCCAGCACAGCAGTCTGAAGTCGACCTGGGACACTTGAGCTTGGTGGGGGGA
The DNA here is from genome assembly GCF_001698545.2 of Rhinopithecus bieti. Classification (NCBI taxonomy): domain Eukaryota; kingdom Metazoa; phylum Chordata; class Mammalia; order Primates; family Cercopithecidae; genus Rhinopithecus; species Rhinopithecus bieti. The sequence goes on along the minus strand of NW_016811519.1, from coordinate 1,880,184 downwards.
GGGCCATCTGCCATTACTGAGTATTGAGCAGGCAGTTTTCCCCTCACAGTGTAAACAAAGCTGCTGGGAAGTTAAGACGGGGCAGAGCCTACCACAGAGTGGCCAAGCCACTGTAGCCAGACTGCCACTCTAGATTCCTCTTCCTTGTTCAGGGTATCTCTGAAAGAAAGACAGTAGCCCCAGTCTGGGGCTTATAGATAAAACTCTCATCTTCCTTGGACAGAGCACCTGGAGGAAGGGTCAGCTGTGGGCGCAGCGTCAGCCAACTTAAACGTTCCTGCCTGCCAGCTCTGAAGAGAGCAGTGGATCTCCCAGCACAGCACTCGAGCCCTGCTAAGGGACAGATGGCCTCCTCAAGTGGGTCCCTGATCCCCATATTATCTTACTGGGAGACACCTCCCATCAGGGGTCAACAGGCACCTCATACAGGAGTGCTCCAGCTGGCATCTGGCAGGTGCCCCTATGGGATGAAGCTTCCAGAGGAAGGAGCACGCAGCAATTTTTGCTGTTCTGCAGCCTCTGCTGGTGATACCCAGGAAAACAGGGTCTGGAGTGGAACCCCAGAAAACTCCAGCAGACCTGCAGCAGAGGGACCTGACTATCAGAAGGAAACTAACAAACAGAAAGGAATAGTATCAACATCAACAAAAAGGACAACCATGCAAAAAGTCCATCTGAAGGCCACCAACTGCAAAGACCAAATGTAGATAAATCCACGAAGATGAAAAAAAAACCCAGCCAAAAAAAAAAAAAAAAAGCTGAAAATTCCAAAAACCAGAAGCCTCTTCTCCTCTAAAGGATCACAATTCCTTACCGGCAAGGGAACAAAACTGGACAAAGAATGAGTTTGATGAATTGACAAAAGTAGACTTCAGAAGGTGGGTAATAAAAAACTCCTTTGAGCTAATGGAGCATGTTTTAACCCAATGCAAGGAAGCTAAGAAACTTGATAAAAGGTTACAGGAATTGCTAATAGAATAACCAGTTTAGAGATGAACATAAATGACCCGATGGAGCTGAAAACACAGTGTGAGAACTTCGTGAGGCATACACAAATATCAATAGCCAAATCAATCAAGCAGAAGAAAGGGTATCAGAGACTACAGATCAACTTAATGAAATAAAGCATGGAGACAAGTTTAGACAAAAAAGAATGAAAAGGAACAAACAAACCCTCCAAAAAATTTGGGACTATAGGAAAAGACCAAACCTATGTTTGATTGGTGTACATAAAAGTGATGGGGAGAATGGAACCAAGTTGGAAAACACATTGCAGTTATTATCCAGGAGAACTTCTCAACCTAGCAAGACAGGCCAACATTCAAATTCAGGAAATACAGAGAACAGCACAAAGATACTCCTCGAGAAGAGCAAACCCAAGACACATAATTGTCAGATTCACCAAGGTTGAAATGAAGGAAAAAATGTTAAGGGCAGCCAGAGAGAAAGGGTGGGTTACCCACAAAGGAAAGCCCATCAGACTAACAGCAGATCTATCTGCAGAAACCCTACAAGCCAGAAGACAGTAGGGGCCAATATTCAACATTCTTAAAGAAAATAATTTTCAACCCAGAATTTCATATCCAGCCAAACTAAGCTTCATGAGCGAAGGAGAAATAAAATCCTTTATAGACAAGCAAATTCTGAGGTATTTTGTCACCACCAGGCCTGCCTTACAGAGCTCCTGAAGAAAGCACTAAATATGGAAAGGAAAAACTGGTACCAGCCACTGCAAAAAGAAACCGAAATGTAAAGACCGTTGACACTGTGGAGAAACTGTATCAACTAATGGGCAAAATAACCAGTTAGCATCATAATGACAGGATCAAATTCACACATAACAATATTAACCTTAAATGTAAACAGGCTAAATGCCCCAATAAAAGGCACAGACTGACAAATTGGATAAAGAGTCAAGATACATCAGTGTGCTGTATTCAGGAGACCCATCTCATGTGTAAAGACACACATAGGCTCAAAATAAAGGGATGGAGGAAGATTTACCAAGTAAATGGAATGCCAAAAAAAAGCAGGGCTTGCAATCCTAGTCTCTGATTAAACAGACTTTAAACCAACAAAGACCAAAAAAAGACAAAGAAGGGCATTACAAAATGGTAAAGGGATCAACGCAACAAAAAGAGCTAACTGTTTTAAATATATATGCACCTAATACAGGAGCACTCAGATTCATAAAGCAAGTTCTTAGAGACTTACAAAGAGACTTAGACTCCCACACAATAATAGTGGGAGAATTTAACACCCCATTCTCAGTATTGGGCAAATCAATGAGACAGAAAATTAACAAGGATATTCAGGACTTGAACTTAGCTCTGGACCAAGCAGACCTAACAGACATCTACAGACTCTCCACCACAAATCAAGAGAATATACATTCTTC
>NW_016811519.1:1856474-1877186 GCF_001698545.2 Rhinopithecus bieti | reverse complement strand
AAAAAAAAAAAAAAAAAGCTGAAAATTCCAAAAACCAGAAGCCTCTTCTCCTCTAAAGGATCACAATTCCTTACCGGCAAGGGAACAAAACTGGACAAAGAATGAGTTTGATGAATTGACAAAAGTAGACTTCAGAAGGTGGGTAATAAAAAACTCCTTTGAGCTAATGGAGCATGTTTTAACCCAATGCAAGGAAGCTAAGAAACTTGATAAAAGGTTACAGGAATTGCTAATAGAATAACCAGTTTAGAGATGAACATAAATGACCCGATGGAGCTGAAAAACACAGTGTGAGAACTTCGTGAGGCATACACAAATATCAATAGCCAAATCAATCAAGCAGAAGAAAGGGTATCAGAGACTACAGATCAACTTAATGAAATAAAGCATGGAGACAAGTTTAGACAAAAAAGAATGAAAAGGAACAAACAAACCCTCCAAAAAATTTGGGACTATAGGAAAAGACCAAACCTATGTTTGATTGGTGTACATAAAAGTGATGGGGAGAATGGAACCAAGTTGGAAAACACATTGCAGTTATTATCCAGGAGAACTTCTCAACCTAGCAAGACAGGCCAACATTCAAATTCAGGAAATACAGAGAACAGCACAAAGATACTCCTCGAGAAGAGCAAACCCAAGACACATAATTGTCAGATTCACCAAGGTTGAAATGAAGGAAAAAATGTTAAGGGCAGCCAGAGAGAAAGGGTGGGTTACCCACAAAGGAAAGCCCATCAGACTAACAGCAGATCTATCTGCAGAAACCCTACAAGCCAGAAGACAGTAGGGGCCAATATTCAACATTCTTAAAGAAAATAATTTTCAACCCAGAATTTCATATCCAGCCAAACTAAGCTTCATGAGCGAAGGAGAAATAAAATCCTTTATAGACAAGCAAATTCTGAGGTATTTTGTCACCACCAGGCCTGCCTTACAGAGCTCCTGAAGAAAGCACTAAATATGGAAAGGAAAAACTGGTACCAGCCACTGCAAAAAGAAACCGAAATGTAAAGACCGTTGACACTGTGGAGAAACTGTATCAACTAATGGGCAAAATAACCAGTTAGCATCATAATGACAGGATCAAATTCACACATAACAATATTAACCTTAAATGTAAACAGGCTAAATGCCCCAATAAAAGGCACAGACTGACAAATTGGATAAAGAGTCAAGATACATCAGTGTGCTGTATTCAGGAGACCCATCTCATGTGTAAAGACACACATAGGCTCAAAATAAAGGGATGGAGGAAGATTTACCAAGTAAATGGAATGCCAAAAAAAAGCAGGGCTTGCAATCCTAGTCTCTGATTAAACAGACTTTAAACCAACAAAGACCAAAAAAAGACAAAGAAGGGCATTACAAAATGGTAAAGGGATCAACGCAACAAAAGAGCTAACTGTTTTAAATATATATGCACCTAATACAGGAGCACTCAGATTCATAAAGCAAGTTCTTAGAGACTTACAAAGAGACTTAGACTCCCACACAATAATAGTGGGAGAATTTAACACCCCATTCTCAGTATTGGGCAAATCAATGAGACAGAAAATTAACAAGGATATTCAGGACTTGAACTTAGCTCTGGACCAAGCAGACCTAACAGACATCTACAGACTCTCCACCACAAATCAAGAGAATATACATTCTTCTCAGCACCACATAGCACTTATTCTAAAATTGACCACATAATTGAAAGTAAAACACTCCTCTGCAAATGCAAAAGAATGGAAATCATAACAAGCAGTCTGTCAGATCACAGTGCAATCAAGTTAGAACTCAGGATAAAGAAACTCACTCAAAACAACACAACTACATGGAAGCTGAACAACCTGCTCCTGAATGACTACTGGGTAAATAACAGAATTAAGTCAGAAATAAATAAGTTCTTTGAAACCAATGAGAACAAAGACACAACGTATAGAATCTCTGGGACACAGTTAAAACAGTGTGTAGAGGGAAATTTATAGCACCAAATGCCTACAGGAGAAAGCAGGAAAGCTCTAAAATCGACACCCTAACGTTAGAATTAGAGAAGCAAGAGCAAACAAATTCAAAGGCCAGCAGAAGACAAGAAATAACGAAGAGCAGAACTGAAGGAGATAGAGACCCAAAAAAAATTCAAAAAATCAATGAATCCAGGAGATGGTTTTTGAAAAGATTAACAAAATTGATAAACCGCTAGCCAGACTAATAAAGAAGAAAAGAGAGAAGAATCAAATAGACACAATAAAAAATGATAAAGGAGATATCACTACCGATCCCACAGAAACACAAACTACCATCAGAGAATACTATAGAGGTGTTTATAACCTCTATGCAAATAAACTAGAAAATCTAGAAGAAATGGATAAATTCCTGGACACGTACACCCTCCCAAGACTAAACCAGAAAGAAGTTGAATCCCTGAGTAGACCAATAACAAGTTCTGAATTTAAGACAGTAATTAATAGCCTACACCAATCAAAAAATGTCCAGGCCCAGATGGATTCACAGCCAAATTCCACCAGAGGTACAAAGAGGAGCTGGTACCGTTCCTTCTGAAACTGTTCTACACAATAGAAAAAGAGGGACCCCTCTCCAACTAATTTTATGAGACCAGCATCATCCTGATACCAAAACCTGGCAGAGACACAACAAAAAAAAGAAAATTTTAGGCCAATATCCCTGATGAACATCAATGTGAAAATCCTCAATAAAATACTGGCGGGTGGGTGTGGTGGCTCATGCCTGTAATCCTAGTACTTTGGGAGGCTGAGAAGGGCAGATTGCCTAAGCTCAGGAGTTTGAGACCAGCCTGGGCAACATGGCGAAACCCAGTCTCTACTAAAAATACAAAAAATTACCTAGGCTACTCAGGAGGCTGCGGCACGAGAATCGCTTGAACCCAGGAGATGGAGGTTGCAGTGAGCTGAGATTGTGCCATTGCACTCCAGCCTGGGCAAAAGAGTGAGACTCTATCTCAAAAAAATAATAAAATAAAATAAAATAAAATAAAATAAAAAAATAAAAAATACTGGCAAACCAAATACTGGCACATTAAAAAGTCTATCCACCATGATCTGATCAAGACAGCTTCATCCCTGAGATGCAAGGCTGGTTCAACATATGCATATCAATAAACGTAATCCCTCACATAAACAGAGCCAATAACAAAAACCACATGATTATCTCAATAGATGCAGAAAAGGACTTTGATAAAATTCAACACCGCTTCATGCTAAAAACACTCAACAAACTAGGTATTGATGAAACATATCTCAAACTAATGACAAACCCAGAGCCAATATCATACTGAATGGGCAAAAACTGGAAGCATTACATTTGAAAACACGCACAAGACAAGGATGCTCTCTCTCACTACTCCTATTTAACATAGTATTGGAAGTTCTGGCCAGGGCAATCAGGCAAGACAAAGAAAGAAAGGATATTCAAATAGGAAGGGAGGAAGTCAAATTATCTGTTTGCAGATTACATGATTGTATATTTAGAAAACCTCATCATCTCAGCCCTAAGCTGATAAGCAACTTTGGCAAAGTCTCTGGATACAAAATCATTGTGCAAAAATCACAAGCATTCCTATACACAAATAATAGAGAGTCAAATCATAAGCAAACTCCCATTCACAGTTGCTACAAAGAGAATAAAATACCTAGGAATATAACTTACAAGGGATGTGAAGGACCTCTTCAAGGAGAACTACAAACCACTGCTCAAGGAAATAAGAGAGGACATAAACAAATGGAAAACATTCCATGCTCATGGATAGGAAGAATCAATATCATGAAAATGGCCAAACTGCTCAAAGTAATTTATAGATTCAATGCTATTCCCATCAAGCTACCATTGACTTTCTTCACAGAATTAGAAAAACTACTTTAAATTGACAAATGGGATCTAATTAAACTAAAGAGCTTCTGTACAGCAAAATAAACTATCATTAGAGTGAACAGGCAACCTACTGAATGGGAGAAACCTTTTGCAATGTATCCATCTGACAGAGGGTGAAAATTCAGAATCTACAAGGAACTTAAAGAAATTGTACAAGAAAAAAACAACCCCACCAAAAAGTAGGCAGAGGATAAGAACAACACTTTTCAAACGAAGACATTTATGTGTCCAAAATCATATGAGAAAAGGCTCATCAGCAGGGTCATTAGAGAAATGCAAATCAAAACCACAGTTAGATACCATCACACGCAAGTTAGAATGGTGATCATTAAAAGTCANTCTGACAGAGGGTGAAAATTCAGAATCTACAAGGAACTTAAAGAAATTGTACAAGAAAAAAACAACCCCACCAAAAAGTAGGCAGAGGATAAGAACAACACTTTTCAAACGAAGACATTTATGTGTCCAAAAATCATATGAGAAAAGGCTCATCAGCAGGGTCATTAGAGAAATGCAAATCAAAACCACAGTTAGATACCATCACACGCAAGTTAGAATGGTGATCATTAAAAAGTCAGGAAACAACAGATCCTGGAGAGGATTTGGAGAAATAAGAATGCTTTTACACTGTTGGAGGGGGTGTAAATTAGTTCAACCATTGTGGAAGACAGTGTAGTGATTTCTCAGAGATCTAAACTAGAAATACCATTTGACCCAGCAATCCCATTACTGTGTGTATACCCAAAGGATTATAAGTCTTTCTACTATAAAGACATATGCACATTTATATTTATTGCAGCACTGTTCACAATAACAAAGAATTGGAACCAACCCAAATGTCCATCAATGATAGACTGGATAAAGAAAATGTTGCATATATACACCATGGAATACTACGCAGCTGTAAAAAAGAATGAGTTCATGTCTTTGCAGGGACATGGATGAAGCTAGAAACCATCATTCTCAGCAAACTAACACAGGAACAGAAAACCAAACACCACATGTTTTCACTCACAAGTGGGAGTTGAACAATGAGAACATATGGGCACAGGGAGGGGAACAGCACACACGAGGGCCTGTCAGGGGGTGGGGAGCTAGGGGAGGGATAGCATTAGGGGAAATATCTAATGTAGATGATGGGTTGATGGGTGCAGCAAACCACCATAGCACATGTGTACCTACGTAACGAACCTTCATGTTCTGCACATACATCCCAGCACTTAAAGTATGATTTAAAAAAAAAAAGAAGATGAAGATGACCAGATCTATGGGCAGTCTAACAGCTGTAGAGACAACAAATTAGAGGTAAGGGGCTACTGCTGATGACTCAGAGCTTCACCTTAAGAATAAAAACAAGCAGGAATAGATCTAGCTTACCAAAGAGTAAAACCCAGCTTCTATTCACCTCACAATAGAATGACTGTCATCCAGAAGCAAAAACAAGTCCTCTGGATTAAAGCTGTCCAAGGGAACTTTCTGTGATGATGGAGATGTTCTGTATCTCTGCTGTTTAATGATGTAGTTACTAGTCACATGTGGCTATTGAACACATGAAATGTGGCTAGTGTGACGAAGGAGTTATACATTTTAATTAATTTCAATTAATTTAAGTTGAAATAATTCCCTGTGCCTTGTTACTATTACATTGAATGGTGTAAATATGGAGGAAGATAATGTTACCCAGACCCTCTATTTATCTTTATAATTTTTATATATTATGTCCATTTTTAACAAAAAATCACTAGCCACGTCAGAATACCAGAGAAAAAATCACTAAGAAAGAGAACCAAAAAAGAGAACTATAATTAATGTACCAAAAAACTTGATAAAAACATGGATAATTTTAGCAGAAAACTGGTACTAGTACAATAGAAATAAATGGAAATTATAGCAAAGAAAATCTAAAAACTTAGTGGATGTGTTTGATCACCAATTAGAAACAACTGATAAGAGACTTAGTAAACTAAGAGACAAATCAATAAAAAATACCTGGATAGAAATCGAGAAAAAAAAGGATAACATAGAAAAGCATCCTTCAGGAATGTGAAACATAGTAAAAAGTTACATGCAATTGAAGTGTCAGAAGGAAAAGAGAGAGAATGGAGGAGAAATCAACATTCAAGATGTAAGAAGTTTTCAAACCTGATGAAAGACTTCAAACCAGATTCAAAAAACCTCAAACATTCCAAGTAAGATAAATGCAAGAAAAATACACCTAAGCACCGTATAGAAAGATTACTGAAAAAGAAAGACAAGAATAGGCTCTTGAAACAGCCAGAGCATAGAAAATATGTACTACCTTCAAAAGGAGCAATCATAGGACATTGCCTGTCTTCTAAATGAAAATGATAGAATGCAGGAAGACAATGGGGTATCTTTGAAGGGATGGAACAAAATAATTGCAAAACTAGAATTCTATGCCTAAATGAAGGTATCTATTTAAATGAAGGCCAAATAATGTTCTTGCACAAAAATAAAGAGAGCAGACTTGAAAATGTAGAAATAGGAAGTGTTTTAGGTAGATTTTTTACAGAAGGATTTAGGCAGAACATTTTGATCTCAAATGAATGGCACAAGTGCCAGAAAACTGAAAATCACTAGAAAGGGTAAAATGTAAGCACTTCACATAAGACAATTTAATGGCTGGATGGTGAGTAGTGATGATCTATGATTGTATATATTTCAGGATTTAAGACTCAAATGAATCATGTAATTCCTTTTTGCATAGCATATATCAGTTTCTGACCTAATTAAATTATAGCATCATATCTCTTACCACCCCATAAGAAACTGGGATAAATCTATGAATAAAGCTGGACTGGTTATCAGGTTACCCCGTAAACCTAAGTAACTGACATTATTAGAACAGGCATTGATGGAAAAATGAAACATAACAGAGCAATGCGCTGAAGACTACATAAATGAAAACTATCATTTTGTGTTGAACATCTGACTCTTTTCCCTCTCACACTGGAGATGCAGGCATAGAAAAGATGTGCTAATTCTAAATATTTTATTGACTGCCATTTTATTTTAAGACAATAGACTGGGCTATTGACTTAAGAGAAATCTTCACCCTAGTTTTCTTTTCCTATTAATTAAAACTACTTCACTTTTGGAACTTGTCTTTAAGGGAAGGTTGTAGAGAAAAAAAATACATGATAATGAATTAAACACTTGAGATAGAACCTTACTTAGAAGTAAAATAGCAAAACTAGAAAGGACCTAAATGTTATTAAGTTGGTGCAAATGTAATTGTGGATTTTGCCATTGAAAGTAATGGCCCAAACTGTAATTACTTGTGTATCAACCCAATATTTAGTCCTGGGGATTTTGGAGGTTTTAAAGAGGGATGGGTCTTTGTAGGGGTGAATACAAGGTAGGTGGGGGGTCTTCTGATTTCTTTCTTCAGTCTGAGCTGACCTGGGTGTTCAATTATAATTGTATTTGAAGGAAAGTTCCACTGATTACATGGAGGGGAAATAAATCACTTTGCAAATGAAATGGCAGCCATTGGTCTAGTCCAACCCACTCAATGAGGAAACTGGCTCAGCGAGATGAAAATAAACAGCTAAGCTCTACATTTCAATTTTGTGGAGCTTCAAAACAATTTTTTTTGTACTAAGCCTGAAGTTTTATTCAATGGAAGTACTCATGTGTGAAACCTTACATTAGTCAGCTTGAGAAAATTACCTGGATAATTTCACTGGCAAATATAGCAGTAATCTGAAATGATTTAGCATGGGACTAATGACACTTTATATCATTTTAAGTACGGTTAAACTTCTTAATTACAGACACTCTAGAGACTTAGAAAAATTGCTACAATTATGGAATGTCATTAATTCTGAGGAAACATGGCTACCTGGGCAACACCTGCTAGGTACATACAGTTGCCAGGCTAATATGGAGTATTAGAAATTAATGGTTTCCTTGCTTTCAAGCCACAGTGAAATGTCTGAAATTTCTATCCAACTTAACTAGTGTTCATGGTGGTTCATTTCAATATGTTATGTCTATATACTTACATTTCATAACTTTCAGAGGGTTGAGAACAATCATTGTAAGCGTCATGTGTTGGTCTTAGAATAGGCAGAATCTGATTCCCCTAGAACTGCACATTCTAAAAATGAATCTTTTAAAAGAAATAATATGTGCTCAATGCAAGAGTATAGAATAGAAAAGAAAAGATGGCACCCCACCCATATTTTTCACTTCCAGCTACAAAAGTTGAGTAAACAGTGATGTTCTTGTTATCACTTCATATATGTTTGATGGGCTAAGCAACATTTATGTTCATTTCCTTCAGCTTTAATCAAATTATCCTTTGGCTTTAACTATGAGAGATTTCAGATCTTCTAGCGCTTAAAATTCAGGCAGAATTTTACCTTCATCAGCCACAAGAACTACAGAGCTGTAAAAAGGTAATTTCAGCCATGCAACGCGTCCATGTTCTTTAAAATCAGCATGGTGATAAGAGATAACATTAATTATCAACTGCATGCCTGATCTTGTGCTTTACACATTTGATCCCAATATCATCCACCCAGCAAGCTGTAAATACTGCAATTATGCATGTTGCATAGATTCATAAACTTAGATATAGGGAAAAAAAGAAATTGTCTAGTATTGCAGAGTTTGTAGGAGCTAAGCTGAGCCTGGAGCATTACTTTTTACTCCAGAATCTATGACTGAGAGATACTTAACTCTACTTGCAATACTATGACAAGGAAAAGTAGTACCTCACACTTGAATAATAAAGCTTTGTAGGTTACAAAGCCTTTCAAGTCACCTTGCTACATCTGATCCATAAAATTTTTTAGTGAGGCAGGAAAGTGAGGGCCATAAGATAAAAAGAAGTTATAACATGCCCAATAGTGCATACATTTTTTTTTAACTCCAAAGCCCAAGTTTTTTCCCCACTAAACCATACTTCTCCCCTGGGCAGTAAAATAATAATAATAATATTAAAATAATGTAAACGTGTGTCAAATGCGTACAACGTGCCAAAAGGCTTCTCTCCTCTCTGCCATTATTTCTTGCTTGAACTTCTTAGTATTTCTTTTAACATTTTATTGTCTACAGTAATGTTAATGGGCCCACAGTTGTCTCAGCTTTCAATTTGGAATTATCTTTCCATTATACATTGTTCCATATATTACAAACATTCAGGAGCCCTGTAGATCATTCCTTTATCCTTTTCTTGCTATTTTCAATATTACTGACCTAGTACAAGATCTCTTCATTTCACACCTGAATTACTGCAGCTTCCTAATCAATCTTCTTGTCTCCTCCAATTTTATTTATCTTCTTGTTTTTATGCAATACTTTGCCTCAGCTGTAACTTCTTGAGCAGAGTAAGTTATATTGTACATTCTCTTTCCTTCTCTGTAATTAAAGCATTTGTGTTAGAAAAAGGCCAAAGTTTCTTAAAATTCTGATATTAAGAGATTCCTACAGATCTCTTTTTACCAGGGTACCCCGCTTCACCTTCCATGCCTCCCTATTACCTGCATCTTAAACTCCAACATTTTTAAAGAAAATGATCTTTTTCAATTGTGTCCTAGTTTATCTTTCTAATAATTCATTCCTTTCTTTAAATTGTCATTTATTCCATAAATGGCAAGTTGGTTCTAGGTTGCACATTATGTTTTTTCCACTCCCAAAAAAGTTATAAGCCTTATATCTTTTCCCCAAGGAGAGCTTCACAAGACTACCATAAATAGAAGAGTACACTCTGAAACAATAAAATAAGCATGTTTAAAATATTTGCAGGATAAAAGGAATAGAATCAATAATGGAAAATTAGACCTAATAAAAGGATACAGATTTGAAAAAGAACCAAATAGTTTCATTTTAGAAAAATTAAATGGACAGATTAACGCATATACTAAATGTGGCTGGTAAGAGAATCAGTAAACTGGAACACTGATTTAGTGAAATTATCTTTGCAAAGCAGAGATGACAAAGCAGAAAATTGGGAAGAGCATTTAAAATATGTGAAAGCAATAATAAGAAAATCTAATGATAGCTGTATCAAGAGTTGCAAGGAATGAGAAAAGCAAAGAAGTGATTTCAAAGAAACAATGGCTAGAAGTGTTTTGTTGTTGTTGTTGTTGTTTTAATGAAGGAGCACATCATCCCATAGATTGAAGAAGCACTAGTTAGAAAAAGCTGTTACAGAAAATAAAAATAAACTATAGATCCTAGTAAAATTGCAGAACATGAAATGCAAATAGAAATTATGATATGGAATAAGAGAAAAAGATTACCTTCATAAGAATGGACTCGAGTAACAGCAGACTTTTCCATTGTAATAGGTGCTATGATACAAAGGAATAGCATCTTCGAACAAACTAAAATTTTATAATCTGCTAAATTCTCCTACAAGAATATAAACAAAAAATTACCTGTCTAGAAAATAATAAGATTATATAAAATCATGATCATCCCAGAAAAATCAAGAATCTGTCAATGTATTTCTTACTTTAAGGAGTGTATACACTGCTGGAGAAGATGACACATTCATTTTCTCATTCTTTTCACTAATTTATTACTTATACTAGATCTATTAGTACAATTTTTTCTACACAATTGTTTTTGATCAACATACTTAAAAATCAACCTTCATCAAACTACTTCATGCTCAAAAATGCTCAGAAGTTGGCTGTCTAAGATTATCTAAGCCGGGAGTCGGCAAACTTTTTCTCTAAATATTTTAAATGTTCTGTAAATGTTCTAGGCTTTGTGCACCACATATGGCTTTTCTTGCATATTCTTTTTTATTGCTTTCTTTAACATCCTTTAAAAATGTCAAAACCATCATATACAGCTTGTAAGCTGTACAAAAACAGGCTATAAGCAAGATTTGCCTAGACCATGTTTTTCTGACTTCTGATCTAAACTCTGAACTTGTCACTTAATGTCTACTCTTTGCAGGCTTTGTTTTAAACACAGTGCTACAGAAACCTGATGTATTTAATAGAATAAAATATGTTCACCACAAACAATAGCAGAGGAATATATATACTGACTTTCTGGATGCCAGATACCATAGGTTGACCAGGGCAGGGGTGGGGCAGTTATTGACCAGGGAAATTTAGAAAAGCTTGCTCTTTAACAGGGCTATGATTTAAAAGTGAAGCAGTCAACTGGAGGCTTTATCAGTCCATATTTATCCTTGGAACTATGTCTATATATAGGAGACAACAAAAATTAATGGGGTTTTTCTCCTAAATGTGAATATTCGGTTTAACATTCACATTTTATGAATACCCTGAGCAGATCAAATGCTAACTTAATTGCTGGGGTTGCAAAGAGAAATAAAACAGTGACTTTCTTGGAGAAACTCAAAATCTACAAAGAAGAAGAGGTAGGTGAATTAGTCAAATAATAACATTTTAAGTTCATGGTTGCCTTTTCAAACCATTGTTAATTAAAAGGAGGTCAAAGGCAAAGTCGAGAGATTAATCTTGAACACTTACCATAAGCCACGAAAAAAACAAAAACAAGACACTTCTTCCACACAAAAAAATACTTGGTTATTTAAAGGCGTCGTTTTCCTTTGGGTATAATTTATTAGTTACTCGAAAATTCAAAATGTATTGGTTGTTTCCTCCAGTTCTTGTTTGTTCAGATACATCCTTATCCTCTTTTTGTCAACCACTGTGTTTGAGGAGGGTTTAGATTAAAAACTGTTTTAAGCCACTCACGTTTTCTGCAGAGAATGTGGCTGTCTGTGGGTTGTGGTGTGTGTGTACGTGTGTGTGAGTGTGTGTGTGTGGTGGGTGTGTGGGAATGGGGGTGGATATGCGTATTGCTGTTGGTAGAGGGATGAAAAGGCCTCCCTTAACAAACAAGAAAATTGCTTTGCTTTCTTGATCTTTTAAACAACTAAGAAATCCCTGTGAATTCTGTTCTGCTTCCAATCATCAATTACATCACTCAGTCAAAACCCCAGTGCAATCACCTTCCAGCTCCCCACATAGCCAATGCTATACAACATAACTCCAGCCATCTCAGCACTGAAGCCACAGCATTAACAGAATGTATCAAGTTACTTGTGATGCTTCATTCACTGTAATCAGAAAAAGAAGTCAAGCGGGCACATTTATCATGGTGACCGCGGAGTTTGTAGGTGAGACAATCCGAAGGGAGAAGATACCTTTGATTAAGTTAAGACAAACTATAATGGATGAGAGTTCTGCTCAAGTCCAATAAATCAGCAGAGCCTTTCTAGGCTGGCAGACACAGGAATCATTGGTAAATTAACACTTGCTGGAGTTGCTATGCTGATGCCGTTAATGTGAATCCTGCCCAGATACCTCTACAGCAGACAGCTGGGAAAGGAGTCTAAATAATCTTCAGAGGATATTTGTGATTGATGACTGCAAAATGTATTACCCATTGGACTTATTCAGAGCTATGCTTTAATACACCTTGGTCTCTTTTAATGGTGGGATATGGTGAAAGGTCGCTGGGCTCAGTGCTAACAATCAGACCAACTGACTGAAATGGCAATAGTATTGAAACCATTTTGTACATGGATTAGCATCTCCTCAAATGGGCTGGGGGTCAGAAGGTGTCATTTGAAATGAGAAAGTGGGAACCTTTTGTTTTGGGTTTCTCTGTGTCTATAAATTTTGGATTCCCCCCCGCCCCGGGATTTCTGAAGCCATGAATAAAATATGAGTGTGTTGGATTTCTTTTTCCTTAATGAGTGATCGCCCCGGATGGTAGGACATTCCCCACACAAAGAAAGCCACACTCTGGATTTATTAACTCTTAGCAAATGTTTGTTCGATGCTGAGTAATGAGCGGGTTTGCCGGTGCAGCAAGATAAAAGGCTTCTCCACTTTGTGTTTATCCTCTGGGTAATGAACAAACAAATTGGCGATTTTGTATTTTTCCTGTTGGAAATTCATAAGGTCACCTGGGGAAAACAGAGAAGGTTAACTGGCATGAACACTTGCCTGTAAGCAGGGTGTCAGCAAAAGAAAGGTCGCAAATGGATGAAATATCCCAAACCATAACCAGTGCAGCCGCAAATGCAGGGCCCGAGGAAAGGAAATTGCATTTAATGAAAGCAGAGCCTTGGGAATTGCACTGACGGGCATGCAGCAGATCCTGTGTTTTCAGCATGCACATGTTGAGAAAACCTTTCAGAAAGCCAGCAGAATAGTATCTCCCTTGTGAAAGCCCTTCACTTTTTGCCACCTTCTACTATGTCCTACTCTGTTGTTTTTTTTCTACGTTTTCCTTTTGTATTCTGTTTCTTTACCCACTTTTCGCATTTCATTTCTCACTGCAGAGAAAAGCTACTTTCTAGGGGTCAAAGGGTGGCAGTAAAAGAGGCTAGAGGAAGCTGAAGCTATAGCCTTCGGGTGATTGACAATCTACGCAGAGTGCTGAGCGTCCGGACCTGCCTTCAACTTTGGTTGCCAACTTTACTTAACATGAAGCAAAACTCTTTCTTTCTTTCCTTTGTTAGACACCGACTCATGAGGAACCAGAGAAATGGGATTTCCTGCAAGTTTGTGGGATATTTTTCTGCAAAGGTACACTGGTGATTCTCTCTGAATGAACAAAACAGTGTGGTTAAGTATTCTGTTAAGTTAGAGGGCAAAGACTGAGGTCATTTCCTGTCAACAATCTTATTTCTTTGCCCTGGGAAAAATTACCTTTCTTCATCCCATTAGAAATCTTGATTCTGCTCCACAATGATCTACATTGGTTGAAACTTGGGGGGGCGGGGGGGGGGACAACTCCTCTGATTGACTGCTTTTCCAAATTGGAAAATAAACCTTTTCTTGATGAGGGAGACAGACAAGTGACGTTTGTCACCAGAATAGAAAAACTGAAGGAAGAATGAGAGAAAAAAGTAAAAGATGGAAGGGGAGAGGGAAAGATTGGAAAGAGAAATGGAAATATGGTTATCCATAAAGGATCAATCTATGAGAAGGAGGAAAATTGTAGAAGAGAGAGAAAGAAACAGGGATACATCCAACTGGGAACAAATAAGCTTGATATAAGAGAGAGTGGGCAAGGGTTGCAGGCAGTAAGTTAGCTCAGAAGAGGATAATGTTGGACTTCAGTTATTCCCATAGTTTTTCTGTCCTGCACAAGTGGAAAACTACAGGATTTGCACTGGGAAAACCTTCTCATTCTTTACCTGGGAGGAAAGGAAGACCACAAAGCACTCAGAGGAAAAGGCATTGTGTACATATTACATCTCAACTTTGAGGCTTTGGGGAAAGCCATGGGTGGGACATGAACTCCCCAAATTGAAGAGAAGCATGGATATCTGTCCGGTCTAACTTGCTCACTTTGCAGATGAGAAAAATCAAGGTCTGAATTGTCTATCAGAGGGGCTCATCCAAAGTCAAGACAGCTTGTTAGAATGATGCAGGTGGGAGTAGAACCCAAACGATCTGCCTCTCTGTCATCTGACTTCCACAGCTGTTGCTAGAGCTGACCATTTATTTCTCATTGCAGGCGCCTGGTCCCTGACAGAGCTCTGGGCTTCTGCCAGCTGCTCGCCCCTCACAGCTCTGACACTAGAAACAATAGGGGGTTACTAAAGGTTTCCAAGCAGGGGAGTGATGTAACAAAACTGGGTTGGCAGAGGATCATTCTAGCAGCTGAATGTGGTGAGCAGGTGGAGTATAAAGAAATCACAACACTATAAGGCGCTGATAAAGTACCTGTGTGACCTTGAACAAACCCATTCATCTCTAAACCCAATTTTCTCATATATAAAATGATGGCGTTGGATGGTGCTATGCAAGTCTACTGTTTTATGATTCTTATCCACCCCTTTCTGCAGTCGTGGCCATTAACGTTACTTAATTGTAGCAGCTGACAGGCTATGGCATGCCTGTCATTTCTTGCACTTGGTGTTAGCCACAGGGGCCTTGAGGTAAATTGGCCACTTCACAAACAAATTCCTGAAAAATGGCAACTCTAGCAGCTTCCCAAAGCTTGGACCATGGAATCTAAATGGGGAGAAGATAGGAGCACATAAATATCTATTTAACTCTGCTCTCTTTGATTAATGAATATTTTTCAAGGCAATAGCCATAAAATACAAAGAATTTACATGGCAAGAGAATCTATACCAGTTTCCTCAGCCCAAACCAGCTAACAGGACTAGAACCAGGGGCTCTGGCTGAAGTAGTTCAGTAACTAATTGAAGGCAAAGAAATAACAGTCAGCTAATTCTGTCACTGATGACGTCATTTTGAGGAAAACCTAACTCCTTAACTGTTTTGAATCAGTTGCTTGCTTATTTTATGTTTTAAAAGGTGCCATTTTAAAGAAAAGACCATCTCTTGGCACAATCTCTCCTTTAAAATCAGGTTGATAATGGCCCATTATAGAGAGAAAGGGGGTCAATAATGAGAGTGTGGAAGTAGTTACCCCTTGTCATCTATGAAGATAACAGAATCCTCCAAAAAATAAAATGCTATAGAGAGAACATTGTTCTAATATTTTCAGAAATGTGTGAGTTACTGTTCATAAAGCATTCTCTGGGGTTTGAGAAAAAGTTGCTTGCAAAAGCTAAAGAAACAGACGCTTTGGAATGTTGATTAAAGACGGGAAACTAAACCAGGATTTGTTGTTGGATAATCAAATTTTATATTCACAACTGATGGAGGAGCAGAAATGATGTCAAAGGAAATGGATTTGTCTGGAAGGAAGGACTAAGTAAGTATGAAACATCTACCCCACTCCCTCAACCCCAGATGCACAATAGCATATGTCTCTAACTCACTGATGAGACTAAAGAAAAACCTGGAGTTGGGAGGTGCCATCTTGATTTTTACTAGATTTTATTTTCCTAAGAGAGATTCACAAAAGAAATAGGAAATTAGCCATTGTGCAACTAAGGCTTTTCTTTTCTTTTTTTTTTTTTTTTTTTTAATTTTTTCTGAGATGGAGCCCTGCTCTGTCATCTAGTCTGGTATGTAGTGGTGCGATCTCGGCTCACTGCAACCTCTGCCTCTGGGTTCAAGCAATTCTGCCTCAGCTTTCTGAGTAGCTGGGATTACAGGTGCCCGCCACCACATGTTGCTAATTTTTTGTATTTTCAGTAGAGAGGGGGCTTTCACCATGTTGGTCAGGCTGGTCTCGAACTCTTGACCTCATGATCCACCCACCTTGGCCTCCCAAAGTGCTAGGATTACAGACATGAGCCACCTTGCCTGGCCTAAGGCTTTTATTTTCATGCTAACCACTCATTAGAGATTTCCATTTATCTTAATTGAGGTGACCTCTGTTTGATTCCTTGATAAGACCTTTGTCTTAGGTACTATGCAACAATTTTCAAACAAGTCTAAAAAGCCAACTAAACATTAGCAGTATGGGCACCAGCTCTGTCAAAAAAGCAACTCAAGATAGGAAACAAAAGAACAAAAAGAGACAAGTACTGGCTCTCTCAACAAATACTTATTTTGAACTTCTATATGCCAAGCACTATGCTATGAACATGTAGATCCCGGTTCTAGTTTTCAGAAGCTTCCTTTAAATATTGTATTGAGTAACATTACCTAACAAATGCTTTCATTCATAACTTATTGGAAGTTGTATATTTGATTAATAGAGAAAAGTAATACATTTTTATTCTGTGTTTTAATTTCTAATAGTCTTATCACCATAGATAAATTTATGTATCTCTTTTAGCACAATTTTAAAATGTCCCATGACCATGCAATTTTAAATAAAGATACTAGCAACATTACCTTTTGTTATATTTGTTGCCTCTTCCCTTTCTCATTTTTTTCACATATCAGATGTAAAAGTATTTGTACTCTTACTTTGTATTATCAAGGTTGACAGCATTTACACTCTTACTTTGTATTATCAAGGTTGATAGCATTTACATTTTGTTCTCTAATTGTGATGAATCGTTATAATTTTCCATAAATGTTGAAAGCATTTAAAAGCATTTACATTATTATGACTATGTAAATGTTTCCCTGCAGAACCAATGTAACACTCTGATTCCTTCTCTCTCTTCCTGTTTCACTGAAAAATAGAATGTTTCCAGAACCAAGGTCAAAAGATTCTTTATTCTTACACTTCACCAAATTCTAATTTGTTTTTTATTTAGGACACAATATTCTTGTTTGCTTTCTGGAGTTTTTAATTGTCTCTTGCCTTGAGAGGAGAAAAATGTAATTGATATTGTCCAGCTCTTAATCATTCTAACTACTCTTTGGAATCTGTTCCCTTCTTCCTGAAGGCATGCTCATTGGACAGTGATTTCTTGTTCTATGATTAGTCAATTCTTTTTTGGCCTGTCACACAGCAATCATTCTAATTGATCTTTTCATTGGACTCTTGGTTTTTTTCCTCCATTTCTTCCTTTTGTTTTATTTTTGTTTGTTTGTTTGTTTCATTTTTTTTTTTTCTTTTTTTGAGATGGAGTTTTGCTTTGTCGCCCAAAATGGAGTGCAGTGGCACAATCTTGGCTCACTGCAACCTCCACCTCCCGGGTTCAAGCAATTCTCCTGCCTCAGCCTCCCAAGTGGCTAGGACTACAGGCACCCACCACCACGCTCAGCTTTTCTTTCTTCTTCTTTTTTTTTTTTTTTTTGTATTTTTAGTAGAGATGGGTTTCACCATATTAGCCAGGATGGTCTCAATCTCCTGACCTCCTGATCTGCCTGCCTCGACCTCCCAAACTGCTGGGATTGCAGGTGTGAGCCACCGCATCTGGCAGTTTCTCCATTTCTTATAGCCTATGTCTTCACTTTTCTAGTTCTTATCCTCTGTTTCACTGGAGTACATCCTTAAATAACTACTTTGAGCTAAGGAGACAAACTTAGTGAGTTCTGACACATCTGAAAATGATGTGACTACTCATAATTGCTTATTAGTTGGGTTAGGTATAGAATTCTAGGGTCAAATTCATTATCTCAGAATTTCAAAGGCTCTATTTTATCATTTTTCAGCATGTATGACTGATGGTGAGTTGTTTGATGATGATCTACTTTTATTCTAACATAAATTACATTTTTTTTTCTCTTTGGCAACTTTCGAGATCTCTTTATCTTTAGCATTAGGAAATTTTAGAAATTATAGAAAGATATTTCTTTTTGTATATTCTTTCTCCAGGACTTGAAAAGCTCTTTTAAAGATTCATCTCACTTCAGTGCTGGAAAGTTTTGTTCATATTTCTTCATTTTGTTTTATTTAAAATTTTATTTACATATAATCTACTTAGAGAAAAATCCATGAGTCATAAGAGTATAATCTATTTTTTTTCCACAAGCTGAAAATATCCCTGTAACAAGCAGTAAAGACAGGAAATGGGATAATTCCAGCACCTCAGAAACTTTTCTCCCATTTTGTTCTAATCACCCTGGCAAGGTAACCACTATCCTGACGTCTCACAGAAAGATTCAGTTATTCTGTTTTTGTTTTTTTTTATTTTGTGTAAATAAAATCAATGGTTTTGTTGTTGTTGTTGTTGTTATTGTTGTTTTGTACTAATTTTCTCCTGTTCACATTTTTCATCCTTTCTCTAGAACTTCTAGTTGTCAGGCATTGAAGCTTTGGCATTGATACTTTATTATCTGTTCCCTTGTATTTTTCCTGTCTTTTTTAGTGATATGTACTGGGATAGATCCTTAAGTTATCTTCCATTATTTTGTTTTTTGGCCATTTTGTTTATTAATTTCCCTGTGCTTGTTTTGCTCTCTGTTACTTTTTCACATCATCTATGTTATTGACGTAAATCTAGGTTGCTGTCACAATAGGCCCCAAAATATGGTGACTTAAATAATACCAAACTCTATTTCATTCTTAGGTAAGTGACAGGAGATGGATGGGGTGATTGTGCTTCCTGAAGCCATTCAGGAACTCAAGTTCCCTCCATCTTCCACCATGTCATCCCTTAAGGGGTCACTCTCTTTTGCATGGCCAGAGCTGCGTCATAGCCACATCCACACAGAGAGGAAAAAAGAAGTTCTGGGACAATACTTGCATGCATTGCTTCCTTTCACATTAAATAGAGTAGAACTGTCACATGTTACAACTAACTGTGAAGGAATATGAAAAATAGTCTAGCTGCATGCCGTCAGGAAGAAGGGTAGAAGTATATTTAGGGAGGAAAACTAGAGCTCTGTTACACCATCCTGTATTTGTATTATTGATAAAATATCTTCCCAACTTTCCTGGAAAATAAAGAGGGTATTCTTTATTTATCTTTATTTCTCTACTCTTTTCTCCTGTCTCTGTCTTCCTTCTCCCTCCTTTCTTCCTTTCTTTCTGTTTCTGTCTATTTTCTGGATATTCCCTATTTCCCCTGGCCTCATATTTTTTGGACTATATTAGTCCATCACTTCAGACTGGGACTTTCCCTAAATGAATAATGAACCTTACTTGTCTATTTGCAGGGTTAACAATGAAGAAAGTTGAATGTTGACTGGGAGAACTGTGTATACAGCTAGAAAATTGGCAGGAAGGCTCTTCCTCAGTGTGAGTGCACAAAGCAATGGTTATTATATAAGGGCCTCCCAAGTTCAACAGTGGTGAGAATGATGAGTGCTTTTCCTCTGTAGCAATGACAGCCACAATAGTTGTTTTAATTCTCTCCAGTTTGTTCTTTGAAGGAGAATCTTATGTGTGTGTGTATGTGTGTGTCGGGGCTGGGGGCATTCTTTCCTTGTTTTGTATTGAAGTTTGTATTAGTTTAGGCTAAGCAATGCTATAGTAACAAACAACCCTCCAAATCCCAATGGTTTACAATAACAAAGATTATCACAAGTCTACCATGCATTGGCTTATGTTCTGCTTCCTCTCACTTTGTTACCTGACCTGGGCTAATAAAAATAGCTCTTCTCAGAGATATTGGCAGTGTTGTGGCAAAGGGAACAGACACATGGTGAACCATGTGCTGGCCCTTAACACTCCTACTTGAAAGTGAAACACATCACTTCTGCTAATATTTGTTGGTAAATAAATCACATGACCTTGAGCAAGTACAACAGGACGAGGCTATTTAACTCTTGGATAGGCATGTGTACCACAAAAAAAAAAAAAAAAAAAAAAAGGATCTGTAATAATAGTACAGTATCCTAAAGGGTTAAATACTCACCCTCCATTTTTTTAATTGGGGGTAAGGGGGTAAGGGAATCTGTTGACCTATGCATGTAACTTAAATCTGTTGCCTGTGTTCAACCAAACTTTATGGCTACCCTTCACTTGTTCTATGATGTCTTAATCAAGATCCTCCCTGTAATTCTCTAATACTCTCCACGGTAGCCCCTGCTTCCTGCCCAGGAGACAGGTATATTTAAGCTGCAGCTTTTTAGTATTTTCTTAATCAGTGAGCACCCCTCTTTCTCTCTTCCAGAAATTGTTGAAATCTATTATCTGCTTATAATTTCCTTTTCTGTTTTCTTTATTATGATGAGTTTATACCTTTTTAAATTCTTTTATTCTGATACTCATGGATTTTCAGGAAAAAGAAAAGATTGTGTGTTCGTTTGGCTATATTAAAAGGAAGACAAAAACTGAATACATGAAAAGAATTGCTGAATCACACATACACACACACACCCCTTATTTTCTTAAAAAAAAAAACTCAAAAATTAAAAAAAGAAAAGATCAGGAAAAATAGTAGGCAGTTAAAATTTGTGTTTTGTTCTGTTTTTCTAATAACGGGTTTCAATTTTAAACATCATTATTGACTCACTGCTATTAAAAACAAGACAAATATGTCTTTATCCTCTTTCCTATGCCAACCACTAATTTTTACTTAATTTATTATTACATCAGGTTGCCAACAGTTATAACAATCATGTTTGA
>NW_016811519.1:1850961-1856328 GCF_001698545.2 Rhinopithecus bieti | reverse complement strand
TGTGTTTTGTTCTGTTTTCTAATAACGGGTTTCAATTTTAAACATCATTATTGACTCACTGCTATTAAAACAAGACAAATATGTCTTTATCCTCTTTCCTATGCCAACCACTAATTTTACTTAATTTATTATTACATCAGGTTGCCAACAGTTATAACAATCATGTTTGATTCTATAATATTGTTCTCCATGCTTTAAAACCTTAATTTATGAATTTAAGCAGTCAGAGCTCACCACAACACCTTTTACCATGATTTCTTCACCTATGAATTGTTTATTTTAAGAAATCTTCACAGGCTGAATGTGGTTATAAGCAAATTTCTTTTCAAAAAGATGTAGGAAGAAATCCTATAATTTACTGAAATTTTGCCTGCTTGAATTTTTTTTTATAGGAAAACTTGACTTCTTTTAAATTCTTACATCCAGCTTCTGTTTTTGGCTAAGATGAAATAACGAGGACCAGACTTCCTCTTCTCTCTAAAAGCACAAACAAACAAAAAACAGACAAAATATGTGAAACAGTGGTTTTCAAGATATTGGACATCAGACAACAAATGAGATTGAGGCCATTAAACAAATAAAGTAAGCCTTGAGATTGCCCCAGGTAACTGCTCAGAGAGAGATTTCAGGTCATTGCTTAGACAGGCAGAGTCTTAGCAGAGCCTGGCAGTCTCCTTGAAATGAACAGAAGAAGCTGGGGACACAGTGAACCCAAAGTGGCTATTGCTCACAGGACAGAGTGCAGGGGAGAGAGAGAGAGAGAGAAAGAGAACAAAGTCGAGAGATCTGCAGATCAGCAAGGTTCATCCCAGTCTTCAGCTGAGTACTTCTAATCAGTAAGTACTGATCAGAAGTGTAAGGAAAAACCCTCCCAAAAGGCCAGAGGCAACATACCTGGAGATCTCTCAGGGTTACGAACAGTTCCTGTCCTGATCATCCAGCTATAGATGAAATATTGAAAATCTTCATAATTCATTACTCACTGGGTAGATTTCTCAAAAGCGTTTTGCTCAGTAATAGGGAAAAAAAATCCTAAACTGTGCTCTGAATCAAGACTAATAAAGGTTAAAAATGAGACCCGAAAGGATCAAAAACTATTTTCAAACAACTTAGCCACAATTCAGAACAGAGCTCAAGAATGTTTATAGATATGCAAAATGTACAACACCTGGCAAGGTCAAATTAAAATTCTAGAATTCAATAAAAGTATTGTCACAAAAGAATCAGGAAAATACAATCCATAAAGAAAGAAAAATTAAGTGATGGAAACCCAACTACAAATAACACAGATGATAGAATTTAAAATAAGTCAATTGAAACCCACCTATATAAAACACAGATGAAATAACTAAGTTTATTAAAATGGTTATTTTAAAAGTATTCTGTATGTTCAAGAAGATAGAGGAATGATTTAGCGTGTTATATAGAGGAAGATAGTTTTAAAAAGAGCCAATTCAACCTTTAAAAAATGAAAACTACATTGTCTGAGATGAAAAACACACTGGATATGATCAACGGCATATTAGACATTGCAGAAAAAAGATTAGAGAACTTGAAAACAGCAATAGAAATTAGCCAAACTTATGCACAGAGAAAAAAGACTGAAAAAAAAGTGAACAGATACTCAATGACAGGAGATGTCTTTCCTTATTGTTTTAATCTTTTAAAAAGGTAATTGACTGGTTAATACAAAAATAATAGCAAGGTATTACGAAGTTTAAAACACATACAGAAGTAAAATTTATGACAACAATAACACAAAGACTAGCAGAGGAGAAATGGAAGCATACTGTTGTAAATTTTCTGTAATATATGTAAAGTGATGTGATATCAGTTGGAAGTAAACTGTAACCACAGGTAACCTCATAGCCCAAGTCTTTCTCACAAAGAAAACTCCAGGCCTAGAGGATTTTACTTATGCTTTGTATCAAAAATTTAAGGAATAAATAATACCAATACTATATCAACTCTTCCTTAAAGTCGAAGTAGATAGCATATTTCCAAATCCATTGTATGAGGCTAATATTACTCTGACACCAAACCAAACATTACAAAAAAAGAAAACAAAAAGTAATATATCCCATGAAGATAGATACAAAAATTCTTAACAAAACTTAAACGAACTGAATCCAACCAGTGGAGTTTAATGTAGCAATCCAAGATTGATTTAACATTCCAAATTAATATATGTAATTCATCACACTAATAGACAAAAAATAAAAGTCATATGGCATATCAATTTATACAGGTAAAGCATTACATAAAATCCCACATCCATTCTGAACACAAATTTCAGCAAAGTAGAACTAGAAGGGAACTTTCTCAATCTGATAAAAGACGTCTAAGGAAAACCTACAGCTAACATCAAACTTAAGGGTGAAACACCACATGCTTTTTCTCCAAGATCAGGAATAAGGCCAAGATATCTGCTCTCACCACTTCTATTCAACATTGCTATTGAGATTCTAATCAATGCAAGAAAAACAAATAGGAGGTTTTGCCTTCCATAATCTTAAGGAATACTATAACCCTACAGAGTCTTTAATAAAAACTACTAAAATTAATAGAGAAATTTAGCAAGTTTTTAGGATACAAAATCAATATACCAAACCAACCACATCCCAATATAATATTAACTGTCAAAACCTAAAAATTTTAAAACATGCCATTTTCCACAACACCAAAAAAAACTTAAGACTTACAGAAACACCTGAAAAAGATGCACAAAGCTGGGCATGGTGGCTCAGGCCTGTAATCCCAGCACTTTGGGAGGTCAAGGAAGAGGGATTTCTTGTGCCCAGGAGTTCAAGACCAGCCTGGGCAACATAGCAAGATCCCGTGTCTTAAAAAAAAAAAAAAAAAAGTAAAAAGGATACCCAACGCCTATACAATGGAAACTGAATTTTGCTGAAGGAAACTAAAGGAGAACTACATAAATTGAAAAATACACTACATTCATGGGTTGGAAGATTTATCTTTACTAAGATGTTGATTCTTCCAAAACTGTTCTATAGATTGAATTCAATTCTAATAAAAATCCCAGCAGGCCTTTTAAAAAATAAAAATTGGTAAATTAGTTCTGAAATTTAGATAAAAATGTAAAGGGCCTACAATAACTTTTTCAAAGTAGAATAAAATTGTTTAATTTGTGCTACATGATTTCAAACTTACTATAAAGCTACAGAAACCAAGACAATATAATATTGGCATAAGTGTAGACAAATAGATCAATGGAATAGATTTGAGGATCCAGAAATAGACCCAAACATATGGTCAGTTGTTTTTTTGACAAAAGACAATTCAGCAGAGAAAGAACAGGCTTTTCAACAAATGGTGCTGATACAATGGGACATGCGTATGTAAGAAATGAACTTCAATCTATTCCTCACACCAAACGTGAAAATGTTCTCAAACTGGAATATAGACCTAAACTGAAAACTTAAACTATATAACTTCCAGAAGAAAACATAGAATCAAATCTTTGTTCCCTTGGTTAGGCAAAGATTTCTTAGATATGACACCAAACACATGAGAAAAATGATATACAAGATTCCATCTTATTTTCATAAAGCTGAAAAGACAAACCACTGACTGGAAAAGAATATTTGCCAGTCGCATATCTGATAAAAGACTTGTGTCCAGAATATATTAAAAATGCTCAAAACTCAATAACAAGAAAGTGAACAACCCAATTAAAAATTGGGCCAAAGATTTTAAGAGACACTACACCTAGAAATATTTATGAATGACAAATAAGCATATGAAAGATGCTCAACAGAGTCATTAGAGAACTGAAAATTAAAACCACAGTGTGATACGCCTGCACAACTATTAGAATAGCTAACATTAAAAACACTAACTCTGACAAATGTTGGCAAGAACGTGGATCAACTGGAATTCTTATTTAAAATGGAACAACTATGTTGGAAAACAGTTTGGCAGTTTCTTAAAAAAATTAAACATACGTCTACCATTTAACCAGTCATACCACTTGTATGTTCTTACTCAAGAGAAATGTAAGCATATATCCATACAAAGATTTACATTCAAATGTTTACAGCAACTTTTTTGGTGATGGCAGGATTTGGCAGCAACACACATGTTCACTAATAGGTGAATGGATACATTATGATATATACAAATCATGGGATAATAAAAAGAAATAAACCATGAATATACACAGTAAGTTGGATGAATCT
Organism: Rhinopithecus bieti; assembly: GCF_001698545.2. Lineage (NCBI taxonomy): Eukaryota > Metazoa > Chordata > Mammalia > Primates > Cercopithecidae > Rhinopithecus > Rhinopithecus bieti. The sequence goes on along the minus strand of NW_016811519.1, from coordinate 1,852,129 downwards.
CAATGTGATTGTGCTAAGTGAAAGAAACAAGTCCAAAACTGAGTGCATACTGTATGATGCCACTTATATTCTAGAATTATAGAAATTACAAACTAATCAATAATGATAGAAAGCAAATCAGTTGTTGCGCTGGGAATGGGGTGGTGAAGACAGATAGGAGGAAAAGATTACAAAGGAACACAGGAAAACTTGGGGGGTGATGGGTATGTCCAAATTTTGATTCATGCAGTGGTTTATGTGTTTATATTATGTCAAAAATTATTATGTTGTACACTTAAAAATTTTTAAAGTCTTCTTTCCCTCAGAATTTTGACAATCTTTTATCTTATCTTTAATTATTCAGTAGACTTTTATAAAACCGTCCCTTATTTTAGGGAGATCATTTTGCTGAAAGAGGTCTGAGGATACCTATTTAGCTCATAATTTCTGTTCTTATAGATAAATTTTCAATATTTCACAATATTTAGTAGATATGATTTATGGTTCTAGAGGGTTTCATGTTCATTTTTCTGTCTTGAATATGATCTTTTCTTCGACTTTTTTGGGTGCTGTTTTGGTTCTCTGTTGATTTAATGAAGTCCAAGAGATAAAGTAAAGTAAAATGATCATACATGCACCACCTTTAAAATTTTGTTCTGGAAGATACATTTGTAAGACATACTTGTGCCTGGAGAAATGATATGATTCATTGGTGTGATTCATACTGGACTCACTGGGTTAGAATTATTATCATAAAATCATAAATTTACTCAGATCTCTCCAACAGCATTACGGGAATACAGTAGAGCAGGTGAGGCAAAGCTACATCCTTTTCACATGTATTCTAAACTGAAAAAAAAAAACAATTAGCACCTAAATATTTTAATATCTGGATCCTTTCTTCCTTCTGTCCTTCCTTCCTTCCTTTTCTTTCCTTCCTTTCGCTTTCTTTCTTCTTTCTTTTCTCCTTCCTTCTTTCTTTCCTTTTCTTTCTTCTTTCTTTTTCTTTTTTCTTTCTTTCTTTTTTCTTTTTTTATTATGCTTTAAGTTCTAGGGTACATGTGCATAACGTGCAGGTTTGTTACATATGTATACTTGTGCCATGTTGGTGTGCTGCACCCATCAACTCGTCAGCACCCATCAATTCGTCATTTATATCATGTATAACTCCCAATGCAATCCCTCCCCC
>NW_016811519.1:1807981-1847685 GCF_001698545.2 Rhinopithecus bieti | reverse complement strand
CTGTGCCCTGTCCCCAGAGGTGGAGTCTACAGAGACAGGCAGGTTTCCTTGAGCTGCTGTGAGCTCCACCCAGTTTGAGCTTCCCAGCAGCTTTGTTTACCTACTTAAGCCTCAGCAATGGCGGGCGTCCCTCCCCCAGCCTCACTGCTGCCTTGTGGTTAGATCACAGACTGCTGTGCTAGCAATGAGGGAGGCTCCGTGGCTGTGGGACCCTCCCAGCCAGGTGTGGGATAAAATCTCCTGCTGTACCCGGTTGCTTAAAGCGCAGTATTGGGGTGGGAGTTACCTGATTTTCCAGGTGTTGTATGTCTCAGTTCCCCTGGCTAGGTAAAGGGATTCCCTTCCCCTTGCGCTTCCCAGGTGAGGCGATGCCTCGCCCTGCTTCAGCTCTCGCTGGTCGGGCTGCAGCAGCTGACCAGCACCGATTGTCCGGCACTCCCTAGTGAGATGACCCCAGTACCTCAGTTGAAAATGCAGAAATCACCTGTCTTCTCTGTCGCTCACGCTGGGAGTTGGAGACAGGAGCTGTTCCTATTCGGCCATCTTGCTCCGCCCCCTTTTTTATTTCTTTCTTTCTTTCTTCTTTGTTTCTTTTCTCCTTCCTTTCTTCTTTCCTCTTCTTTCTTCTTTCTTTCCTCTTTCTTTCTTTTCTCCTTCCTTCCTTCTTTCTTTCCTCTTCTTTCTTTTCTCTTTCTTTATTCTTTCTTTCTTTCTTCCTTTCTTTCTTTCTCTTTCTTTTCCTTCCTTTCTCCCTCCCTCCCCTCTTCCTTTTTGCTTCCTTCCTTCCTTCCTCCCTCCCTCCCTCCCTTCCTTCCTTTCTTCTTTTTTGCACAGACAAAACAGCTGCTTGATTCAACACAAGCTTATTAAGAATACTAACTGGCCACAAACTATATGAATCAATAATGTTGTGCTGTTGTGAGAAAGCTACCATTATTCTGGGTCCTGTTAAATAACTGTGAGGTGGAAGAAATTAGAATTAATACTTCTAGCAACGTCTGTCAGACCTTTACTAAAATATTTGGTTCCATTTGAAAATATTTACTATGCACCTTTTACCCGTTCCAAGCTCTCAACTGGGCACAGATGATGTAATAGGTGAAAACTGTATGCTCCCACCCTCACACTTTGGTGTGCTAAATTCTTCTCTGTTACCTGTCCTATGTGAATTCCAGTGACTGGAAACACATTCTTTAAAGTTCCCAAGATCCCCATTTCTCTGTTTCAGAGAGTACTATCCAAACCAGTAGCTGGGGATCCATATGATGCCTCAAGGAATTCTGGGAGTTATACATATGGTGTTTTCCCGTGCCCCAGAGCTAGCACCTGATTCCAGGAGGGAGGCCTAACAAGCAAATCTCTCCTGATGGCTACTGTAATACTTCTTCCCAGGACTGTGAGAGCTGCCAAGATGGCACTGACTCATATTGTCCCTGAGACCCTGCTTACCTCAGATACAAGCCTTGAAAAAGGAACAGTGTTAGTGAAGTGGAATGTTCTGAACCCTGGGTACAAGAGAGTAAAATGGGACTTAGCCAGCCAATTAGATGCTAGAAATGGAAGTACTATTTCTATCCCATGGAAAGAAGGTGGGCATTATATTAAGGTAAGTGGGGAGCCACTTAAGAGATTTAAATGGGGAAGTTACCTGATCAGATTAGTGTCGCTCTACTTCAAAAAACTAACTAAGAAAAGATCTAAGCCAGCAGAGCAAAGAGAAGCAGAATGACCAAAGGAAAAAAGTCTCAAAAGACAGACTAAAGGGACAACTTAAATTTTGTCTTCCCTCAGATGAAGATTTGCGGAAGGGGGACATGGAATTTCTCTATGGCTATCTAAGAGAAAATGAACTTGATTCATATTAGGAGAAAATATTTCTGAACATTACAAAGTCATTCATTCCTATAAGGGGGAAATACAGGAGTGATTCACCCTTGGTGTTGCTGGTCTCTATCTCTGGACTTATGAGAAAACATCACCTCCAGTGGCCTCTACATTCACTTGACCCAAAGGATGATCACAAAGTAGAGAATCTTAGAAATTGACGAGGGCACTTTCAATTTCAAGGGACACAGATGCATCTCAAACTAGTTTAAATAAGGGGAGATTTATTGGTTTACATAATTTAAAAGTCAAGAAATAGATTTAGCTTTAGGCATGGCTGGATTCAGAGACTCAAAATATGACATCTGGAATTGATTCCTCTTCATCTCCTTCCGCTGCTCTCTTTTTGTTGATTAAATTGCTCCAAGCAGCAGTCCCAAACTTACACTTTACTTCTTTAGCTAACTCAGTGAAATGATAATGCCTCTTTCCCAAGAGTACCAGCAAAATCTTGCAATCGACTCAGATTGTCTTGGTTTCAGTCAAGGGCCCACTTGTGAAATCATCACTCAGTTTGATTACCCAATTGGTTGTTTGAATAGTCCAGTTGGTCATTCTTGAGTCATATGTTCAACCTTGGAACTGAGAGGACTGGGTCAACCTCACCTAAATTAAGGGTCTGAGTATGATGAAGTGGTGGTGACGGGTAATTCTCAAAAGTATCTTGGGGTGTTTACAAGAAAAAAGGAAGGTATGGTAGACAGGCAGAATAAACAATCAACAACAAAACAAAACACCCTCTCCCGCCCACACAAACAGATGTCTACTCTACTTTAAAAGTCTCTTTAAAGTCTGTATTTACAGTTTGATATCTTAGAAGGGTGAACCCAGCCAAGAACATTCCTAAATACACTAAATTGTACTCTGTAAGCATTTATGCCATTGCTGTCATACTCCAAAAACTTGTTTTAAACTTCCATACTGCACACTTTACAGGGAAATGCCACGGCATAAAGAAACTCACTTCTTGGCTGTGGGTCACCCAACAAAGTGTTTTCCTGTATATGCTCTGGACTGTGAATATCTCTTGGCAAGAAAATAATGGAGCTAACTGCCTTCATCATAAGTGAGAAGAGCCATGTGTAGCTTATGTCTGAAATAAAAAACCCAGTGTACAACTTTCAAACAACAGATTGTCCCCAGCATTGGTGAACCATGGGCAGTAACAAATGAAGTCTTCTCAGGCTTTCTCCTGGTCCTGAGCTGTGATCTGAACCGAGCAGAGCTGCAGCTGAGAGTTGCGGAGGCAGCATGCCCAGTTAATCCTTAGTGCTTGTGCCAAGACTGTCAACAAAGGGTCCCATTGTCATGGCACAGTGCGCCTAGGGGTACTAGTATGCTAGGGAACTGGATGGAGACCACCAACTCATTGACTGAAATATTTTCTCCCACACCCACTCCAAAATGGAAATCAATGTCTGGCACTTAGCATTCATGAGCAGTCCAGCAATACCAATCTCAGTGTGCACATGCTTGTGAGGAAAAAGAAATGGATAAGCTAGGCAGACTTCACTTCCAAACCTCAGAGGGGTTGCAAACATCACTGTGAAAAATCGATTTGGCAAAATTATGGCTGGTCCTGACTGCTGTTTTAATTGCATGCTGAGTTTGGCGATGATGGGTCTGATTTTTTTTTTCTTCATGCATTAAAAGAAATAAAAGAAGTAGAAAGAAAAGGATGAGAATCAAGAGTCCCTGAAATTTTCTTTTGAATTTTCAGCCTCAGCACTACCATGCTGGCTCTTTATCTTTATTCCTCGCTAAATGATTTCACTTTCAGTGTTGGAGGTTATTCTCTTGAACCATTTCAGACAGTTTTCTGTTATTACTTTAATTCTCGGTAAGCTGTTGGCAATTGCTACCAAATTGCTTCATGGATCAATTCTTCCTCCATAGCCCATTAAATTTTGCTTTTTTGTCCTGAGTAAGAAGTCACAAACACATTTGGTTACACCTGGCCAGTGAGCCATAAGCCCTTTACTCCTCTTTAGAACTTACTGCAAAAGACTCACATTAGGATTTCTGAATGCCTCATGTTTATGGTCTGTTGGGATTCACTGTTGTTATTTGCTTGAATATGTAACCAGGAATGGGAGTAAGTATACAGGGTGTCCTTATATTTGTTAAATCCCAATAGTCATGTGGTAGATTACAAAAAATGCCTACATATTAGAACTCTTTCTTTATGGCAGATGTGCAATGTGACTTTGCAGGTCCACTTGACAAGAAATTAGTCTCTTCCCCTACCCCTTAAATGTTGGTTGACACTATGAGTTGCTTTGACCAATAGCATGTGGCAGGAGTTATGATATGCCAGTCTCAAGCCTGGATTTCAAGAAGCCACTTTGCACACCACAACTCACTCTCCTAGAATCCCTGTTTTCTCCAAGTGAGCAAGCCCAGCCTAGCATGCTGGAAGATGAGAAGCCACTTGGCTGAGAGCCATGGTGCCCTGGTCAACAATAAATCCAGCTGACCTGGCAGCTGACTCCAGACCCAGCTAAGCCCAGCTCAAATTACTGACCCCTAGAGCTAAGTAAATGGTTGTTTTAAGCCATTAACTTTTGAGATGATTTGTTATACTACAAATATTAATTGATAGGATCCTTACCTTATTGTTTCTCGTGATTCTTGCCATTACTACTTTGTAAGTATCACCTTCTAGCTTCCATACTAAACTGAGAAATCCTTGCTCTATACCTAGTTGGAAAATTAATGAAAATAACGTCCTATTACTATGACATTTATGTCTACAATGGTATCCTCTGTTTTAACTCCTCTGTTAAAAGACTGTGAACAGCTAGCTCCCTGTTGCTTTCTGAATAATGCTCAAATGTATTGACCCAACATTTAAGGCCCTCCACAGTTTGATGCTAGCCTGGCCATTCAGTCTTGTATCTATCTCCCTCCATTTGAAAAGTTTTTTTCCAGACTATATGGACTACCTTACTTTCCCCAAATCACAATGCATCCCTACCTCCTCGACTTTGCTCCTACTGTTTCCTCTGCCTGGAATGACCTTCCCCTCATTACTGCATGAACAATCAAAGTCCATTTCAAATACTACCTCCTTCTTGATGCTTTTCCAAAGCATTCTAATCAGATGGGATGATTTCTTCCTCTCTTGGAATGCTGAAAGGCCCTGGTGACTAACACTCAGGGGTCACCAGAGGCATATCCCTCTTGGATTCTCAGTGCTTTGTTCCCTGTGGTGTTCTGGTACAGGACATCACCTCGCCCATCCTTGTCAGAGAACTTTTGAGTGCTAAGCATGGGCCAGACTCTTTGCTGGGCACTTTATACACATTAGCTCATTTAGTCCTCTTCATTACCCTATTGGGTAAGTGTTATTAATTTCAGTGTATAGGTGATAAAAAATGAAGCTCGAAAACCTAAATAATTGATCTAAGTTTCCACAAATCCCACAAATCCGGACAGCAGATGTGATATCGAATGTGGTCTTTCGCTCAGCCTCTCAGATCTCCCTCACAGCCCCCATGTGAGGACACACAGAAGTTGGCAACTCAGTGGCTTGGAGAAAATATTGTCAGAGCTCTGACTTCATGTATTGTCTCACAGGGGATTCAACTGAAGGGATGATAATTGCCTGATGGAAAGAGCCTACCCTGGAGTGGTTGGTCAGCGACACTGGGCTAGGCTGGGACTTACTTCTTCAACTTCCAGTGCTTCATCAAGAATGTTCTGGGAGGGCATAGTAGCTGATGGCTGTTATCCCAGCACTCTGGGAGGCCAAAGCAGGACGATCACTTGAGACAGGAGTTTGTGACCAGCCTGGGCAACATAGGAAGACCCTGTCTCTACAAAAAAGAAAAAAAAAATTTTAATTAGCTGGGCATGGTGGCATATGCTTGTAGTCTCAATATTCGGGAGACTGAGGCAGGAAGATTGCTTGAGCCCAGGAGGTCGAGACTATGAGTGAGCTATAATTGTGCCACTGAACTTCAGCCTGGGCAACAGAGTGAGACTCTGTCTCAAAAAAAAAAAAAAAAAGGATGTTCTGAAACATTTTACGAGTTATTAATATCAGACAGTGGCTCACCACTAAGATAGTTAATAAGCTACCCACTGATTTGCGCTAATTGTCTGGGAACTAATAACTTTCTACTCTTCTAGTCATAATGAATTTCTTTCCTTAGTCAAGCTTGTCCATAAGATTGACTGTGGGACATCCAAGAGGTTGGCCCTAATTGATCCTATTTCAACATGGCCACTGCTGTTGGGCCCAGGTGCAGATCAGCAGCAGAGACCATGAAGTGAGAGGGGAAAAGCTTGGCTTTGCTACTCAGGAGGTATAGCCAAGCCTCTCTACTTGACCAGAATATAATCAGGGCTTAGTGCATTTTACTTTAAGCCATAGATTATTTTCTCACCAGGAAAATAGAAATATTTCCCTATATTTGTGAGTGATTTCCTTCTTAAAATGGTTTTAAAAAAATGAACTTAATAGGCATCATGTTTTAGTGATATTGAAAGATATCCTTGAGGACAGAAGGGTGTGGATGCTAGTTTTGAGTGGTGGGAACAACAAGGCCAACTTCACACTCCTTCAGCCTCAGGTACAGTGATCCTTCTGCTAATCGTCCTTCAATTATGTCACGGGGCTGTGCCTGCTTGACAGACAGAGCTCACATGTGGGGTCTTGCATGAGGAGAAGAGGTAGGAAATTTGCTCTTGGACCAAGGTTCTTTAGGATGTAGGCTTTCTGATTACACCCGTGTTCCCATTGAAGTTTCCTGGGTCTCTATCTCACATACAGTTTCCACCTTGCCAGAACACTGGGTACTGCCCCAGGACACAGCATGTGTGCCTTGAGGACCAGAGCAAGACTCCGTTTCACCTGGAGAAATGGCTGGTCACTGAGAAGGCCTCTGGCTTGTAGATTTATTACCACCAAAGGGCAGTCCCAAATTTGGGAAATGGTGCTTCGCACCAAGTTCCTTCCCCAGTCTCTTGAAAGTCTTGACCTCAAAGGAGTTGCCACACACTGATGGCAAACATGCTTACAGTACAATTGATACAGTAGATACCTGTAGCTCTCTGAAGGCCTGGGTGTGCTAGGCCCACAGGAAAATTAGGCTTGACTTCTATTCTCCAAAATCATTTCAAGGAGATGATATTAATACATGACATCCGAGAGGGAGAAAAAAAGAAAAAACAACAGAGAGGTAAAGTTTCTAGTGCAAACTGCTTCTCATTGAGTTTCCCATGCTTCTTCTCCCATCTCAGAACCAACGGAACTCCCTTGGGTTCCATTTGCATCCTCTTTCTGACTTCCAGTTCTAATATTATAACAGCAGAGACAACAGCTAACCCATGTTTCTTTAACACCTTCAAGCCAATTACTATGCTTTACACCGAACTAATAATCTGTTCGTTGAAAAAAGTTGTTCCCAGTGGTTCATGATGGGACCCTTACTGTGCGTTGTACATAATAGGGACACAGTAATTACTTGCTGAATGGAAGAATCATTACTATATAGAGGAAATATAACAAAGTGGTTAAGTACAGGTTCTTTAACACTAGCATGCTTGAGTTTGAAGTTTGGCCCTGCTACTTACTTGCTGTGATATTTTAGGCAAATGTCTTTACCTCTCAAAGTCTCAGTATCTTCATCTGTCAAATTAGGGTAATAATGCTACCTTACCTGAGGATTGTTATAGATTAAGCAGTAGTCCCAGTATGTTGCATAGATTAACTACTTAATAAATAATATTATTGTCATTGTTATGATTATTAGTGCCAAGCATTATTCAAAGTTTCCTATCTCCATTTTATGTTTGCAATGTACAGTTGAAATACATATGTATGTATACATGTATATGTATACGTATATGTGTGTATGTGTATATATACATATATATGCACGTGTGTGTGTATGTATACATATATATGCATGTGTGTGTGTATGTATGTGTTTATATATACTTATTCTTCAGTGAAAAATCAAGGCTCTGAGAGATGATAAACTTGTTGAAGGTCATAGAAAGCAATGACTTGGAAGCCTCAATCCACAGCAAGGTGAAGGGGTGAGGAGAAAAAAAGCTCTTTATAAACTTATTTTTTAAAACACTGTGAAGTTTGCAGAAGGCTTATTATTCCAGAATGGGCAAAGGTTATTCTACACAGATCAAGGGGTCAATAAGTTTTGCTGCACTTGCAACAGGATAATTTAGTTCGGAGTTATGTTCCCTCTGAAATCTCCTTGTGGAATGATAATGTTATTTCCCATAAAATAGAATACAAGGGCTCTCATTTCCTTTGTTAATGAAACCCTCTTTATCTCAGGCTACTCATCATACTAGGCACCTGCAGCCAGGTTATAATTTAGGATCTCCTTAGCAGTCTCAGGGTCTTATCCAAATTAGGGTCTTCAGCCCCTTCAGGTCTCCCAGAGTGGAGATGGGGCATTGAAACACTCAAATACTAACTCTTTTTGATCAGCTTCCTACCAAACCACCTCCTGGACACACAAATGCACACACTCACCTGGCCTAGCTTGTCTTTGGGTACTGGAGTGACCTGGAGCTCCTAAGCTATAACATTTCCTACAGCACCTGAATCTGGAATGTGGTCACTCCTGGTCCTTGGGCTTTTGTGTTTGTTTTTTTGTGACAGTGTCTTGCTCCATCACCCAGGCTGGAGTGCAGTGGCGCAACCTCGGCTCATTGCAACCTCCATCTCCCTAGTTCAAGTGATTCTCGTACCCCAGCCTCCCGAGTAGCTGGGATTACAGGTGTGCACCATCACACCCAACTAATTTTTGTATTTTTAGTAGAGATGGGGTTTCACCATGGTGGCCAGGCTGGTCTCGAACTCCTGGCCTCTAATGATCCGCCTGCTTTGACCTCCCAAAGTGCTAGGACTACAGGTATGAGCCAGCATGCCCAGCCCCTTGGGCTCTTCTGTAATTGCTTCTGGTCAAATAAATTCTGGTCCAGGTGATACTTCCCAACAGCAATGTCTCTCAAGAGCTTCTCCTTGTTCACGGACCATGTGCGGGATATCTCAGGCACTGATACCACACCTGCCCTTGTGGCACTCCCACATAGTGTAGGACTCCTCCTAGCAGCATCCTTCAGTGACAGTGGATGCTGGTTTCCTATAGTATAGCAATGAACTGTTTTCCCCTCAGCTGCACAAACCTTCAAGCCTCTGAGGTTGTCTGGAATCTTAGCGCCTATCCTGAGCCGCATCCTGAAAAGCTGCTTCCAACCAGTGTTCTAGTCTTCTAGTCGCCAGTGTCAGAGACACAGTCTTAAGGAACATCACCCTAGCCTTCAGAATTGCATAAACAATGACTTCAACTACTACTGCTAATGATAATAAGTTAGTATTAATAAGAGTTTCTGTTTTACACACTTCCCACCTGCAGACACTGTATTCATAGATTTTATCTTTATCATAATTTTACCAGATTGGTATCCCAATACCCATTTAAAGTATGACAAAATCGAGGACCAGAGAGCCTAAGTGGCTTGCTCAAGGTTACCATTTGGTAGACAGCATAGTAGGTATTTGAACTCAAATTCTTCTGACTTTAAAGCCCTTTCTTTTATCCTCAAACTGCCATTTGTTAAGTGATGGGTACTATGCCAACAGCCTTGTATATATTGCCTCACATAAAGAAGGGGCAGACAGTGGGTGCTGTGTCAACCCATCCTTCTGCTGTGTCCCATCGCCAGTGTATCCCCCTGGCTCACTCTGAGCTGTGGGGGTACTGGGGAGGCAATCCTATCTCCTGGAAGTACCTGTCAGGATACTGACAAGAGCTGAAATTCTACATGATATTCCTAGTGTCTTCTCTGTCACCAACCCTCCCCTTTCTACACTTACAAGGCAAATCCTTGGAAATACAACTTTTTCCTAAGACATGCAAACCAAACTTTCAATGTTGGCTGACCTAAGTTCCCTGAAAACTGGTCATGATGAATACAACTTACACTTGATAAACTGATTTGTAGGTCTCCCAGAAAGCAAGTTTAAGTCAAATCTAATAACTAGCATAAAATTCTAACTTTGATTATCCACGCATGGAGTGTCCAAGGCAAATACTTAATCCCACATGAGGTACCATATGCAAAAGCTTTGAAAAGTATAAAATGTTCTACTAATGCCAAATATGATTATTCTTGTCAGTGCCACACTCACTCTCCCCACAGGTATGTGCTGAAGGAATACAAATGACTTCAGGACCTGTCTGATCCAAGCATGACTGGGAATGTAAACTTTACAGTGGTGAGGCCCAGTGATATCAGGGTAAAAGCCCTCATATAACAGTCAGTAAACCTGGTTCTGAGCTTTGATCCTGCCATTAATAAGCTGAGGAAATCTGAGTAAGACTCTCGACCTCTCTGATCTTCAATTCAATTATAATAATTACAATAACACATAAAAATACAACTGCAGCTACTATTTATTGTTGTATACCCACTCCAAGCCATGCGCTTTTCCAAGAGCTTTATGTATAATATCTCCTTTAATTTTCCCAACAATCCTCTGTTGCATTATCATCTCCATTTCACAGATGTGTAAACAGAGGCCCCAAGATGTTAAATGACTTATCCCTGGCCTCGTAGCAAGTAAGGTAGGATCTAGGCCAAATTACATTTTCCAGTCATTCCAAAATAAGTGGAAATGATTTGGGGGATATTTGTGCCCTGTTTCCATTTCACTTGCAGGAAAGTTAGCTATGGTTAGATTCAGAATTCCTAAAGAAAGAAGGAAAATCTTGTTAGAAGCCCAGAGAAAGCAAACAGATTCCTAATGAGTGAAGCAGGTACATGATTGATTATGACATTTTCCTAATACGTGAACGGTGCTTTCCTTGATTTTAGAAAATACTATGTAGACTGAGGGTATTGCTACCAGAAGAGGCCACCTTGGTGGGGAAATGGAATATTGTACTTACCTCCTTGTGCTGTAGCTATTGAAACCTCTCTGTCTCTCTTCTTCTAGGTTGTAAATTCCTTAAGGAAAAGTACTAGCTATCATCTACATCCCCAGCACCAGTCACAGGCTTGACACATAGTAGATCAATGTCTAGTGTCAGAACAAATGGACATGTGTTTGCAGAATGAGTGAATATATAAATGAATGAATATCTGGCTCCTTGCCCTTATAATGTTTTGTTTCTTCCTAATAGAGCTAAATGACTAATTTTGTCCTTTATCACTTGGAGTTTAAGAAACCTGACTCAGCAGTGCAGAAGTTGAGTCAACCTTGGCACTCGTGTTTCTCAGCTATTGCAGGGTTTTGTATTAATTCTGATAAAAGAGTAGTGAACATTGTTATTTATGGTCACCCAGAACCCATTTTACCTTCTGTCAGAAACATCTGCTCCCAACTCTCAGTTCATGTGCCTCGGATTGGGTTGACAACCCTGTCTTCCTGCCAGCCTTAGGAGTGAACCCAGGGTCCAGGTATGAACAATCAGTATACTCACTCCCATGGCCAGAGTAAGTGCTTAGTTGATGAAGCAACACTTCACCCACACTGTCCCAGTCAATTGTAGGCTTTTGTTGAACCAGTAGGGAAAAACAAGACTCTTGTCTACTAGGGACACAATGTAAGCCTGTAGCTGCTAATGGCCACCTTACTGTTGCAAGAGAATAAATAGCCTGTCGGAGAATGAAGCCAAATTAGGTAAAGTTGTGCCAAGAGATGGGGCGAGGGAGAGAAGCATTCTTAACAACACAATTTATGTACTATTTCAGCATTGATTCATGCTTGGAGCTAAGTGTGCTACTGGGCTTTTGGTCATATAGTCCGATAAACACAGTCTCCTCCTGTGTGGGGGAGGAACATGTGTATGTGTATGATCTGACCCCCAGCTTGAACTTCTGTAAGATTCATTCCCATGTTTGTTTGGTATGATGCTTTAAGGATTCAGCCTAACTTGCCCTCACTAGGATATAGACAGCTCTTCTGGCCAATGTCTATCCCATGCTGGTAGTTGTATACAGCCTAAAAGTCTTTATTATCCAAATATAGGACTAGGGCACCACTAACTGAGTCCTAGAGTTGCTGTTTTGACACATCCTAGAAATAACTGGTAGTTTTTCATTAAAGATATAGAGGTATGGCCTAATAACCTCTGGAATTAGGTAGAGCAGGGTTCAAATCTCACTTTGATTACTCAGAAACTATGTAACCTTAAGCAAGTTATCTCCATGAAACTCAGCTCTCTTTGCTGTAAAATGGAAATATAAATGTCCACACTGCAAGATTGTTACAAGAATTAGAGGACACAAATGTGTAAATGAGTAGAGCTTGGCAACACATAGCAAATGCTTCATAAATGGTAGCTCTTTATTTTTTTATAAAGTTTAAAGACAATCTTTTATGTATCCACCTATCTATTTATTTATCTGTCTACCTGTCTGTATATCATCTGTCAGTCTATCTCCTCAGTAGTTCCTCTCGAAGCTGTATACTTACTGTTGTATGAAAAACAGATACCAGGTGCATTTGGAGAGAAAACATCATCATAAAGAATGACCTCTATGACAGACTGTATAATTACTAAGAATTTCAGAAACTGGAGGAGGTCAGGCATATGTATGATGTTAACTTCAGAAGGAAAACAAAACACCCCGAGGTTTGTTCTTGTTTTTTAATTGAGAGCACTTAGGCAGAACAATAAAGATCTTACAATTCATATGACACCAAATAATGTACGTGAATACAAAAAATAGGGGAAACCATTTTAGATTTTATTAAAAAGGATTAGAGGAATATAGATACGACTTCTCGATATGAAACCAAGTAAATCAATATCACAAGTAAACAAATATGTGGAAGGCTTTATTACACCAATTTATTTACACATATGTGATATTGTACTGTGAATGTTTTAAAAGGCAGGGATGTAATATAGAAGCTGGTAAAAATAGTCTCTGGTGCAGTTTTTTGGAATGGAAAAAATAAAGATAAAAATCATGGAGTGAGGCCAGTCGCAGTGCCCATGCCTGTAATCCCAGGACTTTGGGAGGCCAAGGCAGGTGGATCACTTGACGTCAAGAGCTTGAGACTAGCCTGGTCAATATGGCAAAACCCTGTCCCTACTAAAAATACAAAAATTAGCCCAGCATGGTGGAGGGCACCTGGGTCCCAGCTACTTGGGAGGCTGAAGCAGGAGGATCACCTGAGCTTGGGAGGGGAGGTTGCAGTGAGCTGAGATCATGTTACTGTACTTCAGCCTGGGCAACACAGCAAGACCCCGCCTCAAAAAAAGAAAAAAATGGAGTGAAAAGATTTTTTAAAATTTTTGTAGAAAACAAATATTAAGGAAATAATAATAAAAGGATATGCTGAGAAAGCAATGTTACTAAAGATGTGAAGATTCTTAAGAAAGAATTAGAATGGTTGGCAGAGGCAGTAAACCGCAAATTAAGTGACTAAAGGCCAACTTGCTTTATTGGATTCTTGAATTTGCTTTGGAAGAAACACTCTCTGACCTGCAGAAGAGATTATGTGGAGAGAAAAACAGAAGTCCAGGTTTGGAAAGTGGCAAAGAGGTAATCAAAGAAAAAAACACCTAAGGAAGAGTGTTAAGATCACCGGAGGAAGTAAGGAGTCAATGGAGAAAAGATGGAGAGAATCTGGAAAAGCAAGAGAAATGGGGCAGAGAAGAGTAAAATGGGAAAAGAGCCGAGAAGAAAAAGGACTGACCAAGAAGCAGGGGCGCAGGACAGGAGAATATGCCTGTAAGTTAGTTTAGAATTTCCCAAAAATTCTTTTCAGCAGGACCCAAGATCCATAGGGTGTTCACAGGTGCTTGCAGAAGGAAAGGAGTGTCTACGGTCAGATAAGTCTATTTGAGTTGTATGAGTTTCTTCCTGCAGGATGTTTTGGGAATCTTTTTAAAGTGTTGTTGGGTTCCGGTTGGAGTTAGTGTTTGAAAAAAGTATTAATAATAAAAAGTATAGTGTTGTTGGGTGACTATCTAAAAGAGGAGTAGAAGAACAAATAATGGAGCCTTTCACCAAAATAATTTTTCCAGGGAATGCTGTGTGTGTGTGTGCATGTATGTGTGTGTGCTTGAGAGAGACAGAGAGGGAGAGGGAGAGGGAGAGAGAGAGAGAGAGAGAGACAGAGAGAGAGAGAGACAGAGATTCAACTCTTTCATCAGTGTTCCTCTCACCTGTCATTTCAGAAGGGTTCCCGAATCATACTGCTGAGATAAAATTTTACCCCACATACATTTTGACCACGGGAAAAATGTTCCACCACTGACCATAGCATCATCATAAGACTGCGGAATAGATCCTTCATCCTCTGGTACTCCATCACCCAGACACAAATATCAGTAATACTGTGGTCATCAGCTATGCCACCAGGACAAACTTGAAAGTGAGCTTTCCAACATCCTCTCCAACACCTGTTGTTTCCTGACTTTTTAATGAATGTTGGAGAGGATGTGGAGAAATAGGAACACTTTTACACTGTTGGTGGGATTGTAAACTAGTTCAACCATTATGGAAAACAGTATGGCAATTCCTCAAGGATCTAGAACTAGATGCACCATATGACCCAGCCATCCCACTACTGGGTATATACCCAAAGGATTATAAATCATGCTGCTATAAAGACACATGCACACGTATGTTTATTGTGGCACCACTATTCACAATAGCAAAGACTTGGAATCAACCCAAATGTCCAACTGTGACAGATGGATTAATGAGAATCGTGGCACATATATCAGACATGGAGATACTATGCAGCCACAAAAGGATGAGTTTGCGTCCCTTTGTAGGGACATGGATGCAGCTGAAACCATCATTCTTAGCAAAGCTATCACAAGAAGAGAAAACAAACACCGCATGTTTCACTCATAGGTGGACACTGAACAATGAGATCCTTGGACTCGGGAAGCTGGGAACATCACACATCCAGGCTATCATGGGGAGGGGGAGGAGGGAGGGATTGCAGTGGGAGTTATACATGAATATAAATGATGAATTGATGGGTGCTGAGAGTTGAATGCCAGGGTGCAGCACACCAACATGGCCAAGTATACATTGTTATACAACTGCACTATGCACATGTAACCCTAGAACTTAAAGTATAATAATAAATAATAAATAAATAAAATAAATAAATAAAAGAAAGTGAGCTTTAATGCCTAAAGCACTTCCAGCTTCCCACTTGGGAAGTGCTTACTCTAGTAAGCACTTAATTAATTAACTAATTAAGTTTTAGAGACTGGGTCTCATTATGCTGTCCAGCCTGGCCTCGAGCTCCTGGGCTCAAACATTACTTCCACCTCAGCTTCTCAAGTAGCTGGGACTACAAGTTTGTACCACCATGCCCTGCTTTCACCTAATCTATTAATACATTTTAACTAATGTGCTTAAATGATAGCCTCGTGGTCTAACACCACCAACAACAGAAACCCTTCTTCTCGTGCCTCAGAATTGGAATTTTCTCAAGTAATTGATTACCTTGTGGGAAAAAAGGAATGAAAAGTGGGCAGTCTCCTAAGAACCCTACTGATTAAGAGATGAGGGCTTTGCAATTGAAACCAGGCTCCTTTTGCAAATGAGGCTGGATTTCATCTCCATTGCCTCTGGCCCTCTCTATCATCCCTTTAAATGTCATATCTGCCTGCATCACTCAATATGTTTTGCATAGGTCAAGATTTTTCCCCAGCTCAGCTGAGGAGGGATAGTCTTGGGCACTAAGGATTCATCATCTTTATAGATGTTGAATGTGCTCAATGTTGGAAAGAAAAGCCACAAAGAAATGCTTTTAGAGAAGTGTGTCTGAAATCCTTTAATCCTAGGAATTTAGTCCTGAGAAATATTTTGAATGCCATCCTGGGGCTCCTTTTAGGGGCTTCAGAGAAGGGGCACTACTTGACTGGTTAGTAAAAATCGCTTGTTAATGGTTATGTGGCTGCTGTATGATTATTACTTTCCTTTTTTTATTGGGCTTAAATGTCATCAGGTATGCACAGCTCATGGTGCAGATGCTGATGGGACATCAATCTAGATTATTGGATGGGAGATTGAGCAGCAATCCTGCTGCTTAGCTGACAGACGTGTATAGCTGAATTCACAGATTGTTTCATGTCTAGTGTGTGTTTCTATAGGAAAGTTATTCTTGAATCCTTTCCTATTCCCCCCTCAAAAGTCAATTGATGTGTTGTGTTTAAATTATACTCTAAGTTTTGTTTGCCAAGTTAGCTCTCCCAGGGTATCTATTCCCAGGAATAAGAGGTGAGTGCTTTGCCTTGAGAATTAACCTAAGAACTCAAACAGAACCTTTTCCAGAGGCAGGAAAATTGACAGGAAATGATGGGTGAGACACAGCTTACTATCGGAGTAATCATTTTTAGTTGTGGGAAGGGAGGTGGAGGATGAGAATGATCACCATTAAATAAAACAGGAATCATGGAGAATGCATTTCTGGGAGCACATTTTGATGGAGATGCCTCATCAACTGCCAAATCTCTCGGCAGCTTTGCAAGATCATTCTGCAAATGGCCATTGCGGTCCGGATTTCATCGTTTCACATTTGCACCTTGCAGCTTTTAAGGGCCATTAGAACCTAAATACTGCCCCATCAAAACTCAACCTAAAAGGGGTGATTGCCAGCAGCCAGATAGATCGTGGAATCTCAGCCTTTGACAGTTCTTAACAGGTAAATACTTTTGTTTATGAGAGAAAATGATGATCTGGAAATGTCGATGGTCTAAAGCTCTGACTGCATCCCTGAGCAGTTGGAAATTTGACATTGACTCCTATAACAGTCTTATGATACCATCACTTTCCCGGGGGATGAGCTTGAATATCAGAGACCTCATCTTTTGAAAATTTTGCATAATATGAGGCATTAAAATTAAGGCTGGTGTTTACTGTTCAGTTCTTACAAAGATATTCCCAGATTCACAGCAAGATATTATTTCCCTTAGAAATGCTTTCTGTCCCTGCCAGTTACTGAATGCAATCAGATAGCTTTTGCGTGGGCTAGCATACCAATTAGAGGCCTTGTCTAGGTTACGTGTGATGTATTCCCTTCTAAACTCAATGGCATGTCTGCAGATAAACACATATAAAGAAGACAAAGCCCAATTCCCAAATCCCTTGAAACTATTTTTGTTCTTAAAATTATGTGTGTATATATATGTGTGTAATATTATATACATGTATATATATAAATTTTAATAATATGTGTATATATGTATTCAAGGTAGAAAGAAAAATAGCCATAAAGCGTGGCAAATAAAAGAAGATTAATGAGGAAAAAAATCTGACAAAAATATTTAATTAGAATGGAATGGCCTGGCCCTATTATCTTGTATTATTATACATCTTGTCATTAACCAAATCTGTAGCTAAACTGTGAGCATTTGTCTTCATTATATAGTAAAATGGTATAATGAGCAGGTTCCAAACAATGAATAAATGCCCTGAAATGATCATAAGTCTGGAGAATGAGAAAGATTTTCATTTCCATTCAGTGTGGTCTGGTAGCAGGAGCTTAGCCTTGCTTTAAAAGGCAATGCAAAAGGAATTAATCTATGTTTAAAATTGTGGATAGACACATAAAATTAAGGTGTCTTGTAGTGTGACATCCTATAAACTTGGCATCTACTAACTTGATCTCTGCCGTGAACTCACCATGAGGCCTTTTCAAATTACAGTTTCCTCATCTGTCAAATGTGATGAATTTCTATCATCTCAAAGGTCCCTTCTGGTGCTAATATTCTGTGTTCAAGAAAATGATATGAATTGTTAATTCTTGTTTGGGGTCTAGTTTAACTGATATGCAGAAAGCCATTTTTCATTCATTCGTTCATTCACTAAGAGTTCATTGAAGCGTTCATAGAGTGCCAGGTACAAGTGTTAATTGTCCAGAGATAAAAATTCTGCTCTTCAGCTAGTTCTGTGATTCCACATCCTAGCTGCACATTGGATCAGCTGAGGAAACATTTTAAAACTCTGATGCCTGGCCCCCGGTCCCAGAGAGTCTAATTAAATAGTTTGCAGTAAGGCCCCATTCTAAAGTGCTGCCTGGTTTGAGAAACTTCTGACCTAGTGGAAGATGCAAAAATAACAGTACATTCTACTGTAGTGAAGTGTGGTTTCTCTTAAAGGAACACCTTCCACCCTTTGCCTGCAGAATCCTTATTGGACCACATCTGCCAACTCCTTTATAGTTTCTCTGATTTCACTCCTCATTCTTCTTTTCCTACACTGGCAGATGTATTGCTTCTACATACATATATGCACACAAAGAACATCACACTCAATGAGAGAAATAGCAGGATACAAAGGAAGCTCTTCTGCAAGAAGCAGCATTGAGATCAATTTTAGAAGATGAGCAAGAGTGGAGCTGGCTGAGAGGGAGAGCAAATATCCCAGGAAGAGAGTGCAGCATACACAGGTGCAGTGACATAAGATATGATGGGAAAGCTCAGAATCTCGAGAAGGTCAGCCTGGCCAGAGCACAGAGAAAACAGCTCGCAAGACCAAGTTTAGGAATAAAACACTATGGCAGAGACTGCTAATGGCTCCCCATTATCCCTGAGTTTTGGAAGGGGGTGTGTATAGACACCCAACTAGCAACCACATTCCCCAGCTCCCTGGCAACTAGGTATTGCCATGTAACTAAGTTCTGGCCGATCAGGTTGTGAATAAGTGAGCAACTTCTAGGTCTCATCTCCAGGAGAAAACTGCCTGCCTCCGCTTCTTCTTTCTCCCTTCCCATGAGCTGAAATACAAAATGATGCTGGTGACTCAGTTTCAGTCATGCTGGTGAACAGCATGAGAGGAAATGAGAGGTCAAAAAAACAGAAGAAATCCCTTCTCAGAATGATATCTGGATCACGCACCTGCTCTGACTTATACCCCAAGAAAGAAATAAAACTTTGATCTGCTTGAGCAAATGTTTAATACTCCTTGTCACAGCAGCATAGACTGTTCTCTAATTAATACACCAGTAGGATTAAGTAACCACTAGCAGGTTACTTTCTTGGGAAGAAAACATCACTCTTCTTGGAGTGGTGGCCTGTATAAATATCCGCTCTTGTGAAGTTCTGTTGTAGAAAGTATAACATGGAATTTTTTTAAAATCTTAGTAAAGAAAAAATTTCTCTGAATTACAGTTTTTAGTAAACTACCTCTGCCTCTCAATACAGTTTGAATGTGTCTCATGTGCCAGTTTCTAAATGTCTCAAGATTATAGAGAAAAGTTCTTAATTCAATAATTAAGTTTGCTTTTGATTGATGAAAGCCCTGTTGTAATTCCAAAGATTTGTATTGTTGGGGTGGGGCTGGAACTGGCCTTTTGTTTAATATGCTGGGATATGGTTTTAGTGTGCAATTCCCAGTCTCTAGGGTAGTACAAGCTCTCAGACACTTTATTGGGTTTTGATAGAGAATATTCAAAGAAGCAATTTCTAAGGGAAACATTTAGGTGATATGACTCAGGAGACTACACAGCTAGCTACAATTTCAGATCCTAAGGGGAAGGAAATCACCAATGGAAACATAACTATTACTGCGAAAATAGATCTTCCCGACAGGACATAAATCAGAAGCGCTGACCAGACGTGACCATGAAAATGCCCCTGGTGGTCCTATGAGACCAGAAGTGTTCACCTTAACATTGTCAAGGCACAACAGCAAAGAAAACTGATTTACATGCCAGACATCTTACCCCTGCTTCACCATATGTCACGTATAGATCTGTCTGCAAACATTTGGCAACTAATGAAAGGGGTCAGGTGTGTTGTGGGGTCTGTCTTCCCAACTCATGTTGGCTTCCACCTTCATTTCTTCAGGGCTGAGTGCCTTCATTCAGTTCTGCCTCAAGACCGGGTCTCAGCTGGAGACTCTCTCCTTCCCATCACTAACGCTCCTATTCTTCCAGTCTCCCTTCTGCTGCCTTGGTTAATGTTCTCCATCAGCTTTCATTCGGGGTACTGCAGTAGTTGGGTCCTAACTAGTCTTCCATCCAGCCTTGGTCTTCTCCACTCTAATCTCATATCTCTCTGCTCTTTGTGGGAAGCCCCACAATGCCTTTGCCTGCAGGATTCTTATTGGACCAAGTCTGCCAACTCCTTGATAATATCTCTGTTTTCACTTCTCATTCTTCTTTTCCTACACTGGCAGATGTATTGCTTCCCACTGCCTCTGGAAGTGGGTGGCACCATTTTCATTGGTGAGGGCAACGGGAGTAAGGAAGATACTTTAGCACCTCAGAGCATCTCTAAGTCAAGAGTTTTTGCCCTTCTCTCATTTGTCCCAGCTCTTGGGGAGCCTCAGTTCTGCATGGTAGATGCAGCCAGAGTCCAGTTGCATTTGCAGTCCTTATAACTGTGTTCTCACCATTCAAGTTGCTTCTGTTCTCAGGGTAAGAGAGCAGATTTCCTGTGGATGGTTCTTATGAAATAATGAGCAAGATGCAGTGGATGCTACTTTCACATGTGTTGAGATTCTAAGAAGCATTAATAAGTCTCCTCTCAATACACACACACACACACACACACACACACTCACTCACTGACATACACACATGCACACACATCTCTCATTCCTAAGAACCAAAACATCATTTAAAACACCAAGGACAGCAATAGAGAATAAAAGAAAATTTAATGGAGTGAGTGGGGGAATAGCAAAAAAGAAGATGGAAGACAATGGCCCTTAAAGGCAATTGAAGAGGCCAAGACAAACTTTGAAACCTCAAATACTTCACAGTTTCATCAAGAGCTGGCCCTGGACCCAATTATCTGTGATCTACAGCCAGGGTTGGCTGAGTTTGGGTGGATCAATGACTACCAAGACTCCTACCATTTGTAATAGCCCCAAACTCTCTTAAAAAGGTGGGCTTCTTGGTCACTAGTCCTCTTTCTCTGAATCTCTTGAGGAATGAGGAAGTAAGATATTGAAATACAAAAAGCACTGCACTGAGAATAAGAAAATTTGTCTTTCAGTCCCAGCTTTCCTGTTTACTTCCCTGGTGTCCCTGGAAAAGTCACTTACTGAACCTCATTTTATTCAATGGCAAACATGAGCACCTACTTACCAAGCTAGCAAGAGTCTCAATGAGATGAGGATGTTCAATCACCAGTGTTAAACTAGTATATAGAGGTGTTAACCAGATACTTTATCTCTTCTCTCTTGAATATCAGTTCCAATTATGTCAAATGGTAGAAGGATTATGTGCTTTGTCTCTCTCATGGGGCAGCTACGATGTATCATTAAGTAATGTACACTGACATACCTTTGCACATAATAAAGCACTGTATAATGTAAGTAAGCTATTTTTGTTGCTGCTCCTGCTTTGTTAATTATTGTTATAATTGTTGTAATGATTATTTATGAAGACCTGAAGTGTAATACACTGCTCTTAAAAACATTAATGATCCTTAGCCTAAGAAATGCAGATACCAGGTCTGTAGGCAATACATGTCACTCCTGGGGGCTGGCCTGTCTGTATTGGAGACAAGGAAGAAAATCAATGCCAGAGAAAGGCTTGGGAATGCCCTGGGGAGAAGATTAAATGGAGACTGAGCAGGCTAGGATCTTTGCTCTTTACTCTACAGTCTCTGGCTCTCTGGATGATGGAAGAAAACTCAGAGCTGCTTTGCTGGAGCAGAGTAATGGTGAGAGTACAATTGAAGTCAATCTTATATGAATAGTAGCTGCTGGCTGGTGAACTTCTACCCCTACTTCAAATCTCAGCTCAAACATCATCTATTTTAAATAGATTTGATTCCTTCTTCTCTATGTTCCCGCAGCACCCCATGATTACCTATATTAGTGCCGCTATCATACTGCATTGTATTTCATCTATCCATCCATCCATCCATCCACCCATCCATCCATCTGTTCATTCATCCACTCATCCATCCATCTACATATCCATCCATCCATCCAGCCATCCATCCATCCATCCATCCATCCATCCATTCTTCCATCCCTGGCCTGTCTGTATTGGAGACAAGGAAGAAAATCAATGCCAGAGAAAGGCTTGGGAATGCCCTGGGGAGAAGATTAAATGGAGACTGAGCAGGCTAGGATCTTTGCTCTTTACTCTACAGTCTCTGGCTCTCTGGATGATGGAAGAAAACTCAGAGCTGCTTTGCTGGAGCAGAGTAATGGTGAGAGTACAATTGAAGTCAATCTTATATGAATAGTAGCTGCTGGCTGGTGAACTTCTACCCCTACTTCAAATCTCAGCTCAAACATCATCTATTTTAAATAGATTTGATTCCTTCTTCTCTATGTTCCCGCAGCACCCCATGATTACCTATATTAGTGCCGCTATCATACTGCATTGTATTTCATCTATCCATCCATCCATCCATCCATCCATCCATCCATTCTTCCATCCATCCATCCATTCATCCATCCATTCTTCCATCCATCCATCCATTCATCCATCTGTTCATCCATTCTTCCATCTATCTGTCTATCCATTCATGTACATATCCATCCATCCATCCATCCATCCATCCATCCATCTGTCTGTCCATCTGCCCCTTCTTCTATTCATCCATCCATCCGTTCATTCATCTGTTCATCCATTCTTCCATCTATTCATCTATCCATCCATTCATCTACATATCCATCCATCCATCCATTACTCAATAACTATCTATTGAATGTCTCCCATGGGCCAGGCACTGTGCCAAGCGCTGAGGTTATCACAGTTGGTTCATTCACCTATTCACCTATTCCTTCCAGGGCCTGGTATGTAGTAAACATTCAGAAGACAGTACAGTGTAGTGATGAAAAGCATGCAAGTCCTGCACAAGTTGCTGAAAACTTAAACCTAATTTTCCTCAACTGTTACAATAGTACGCACCCCTAATGTTTACTGTAAAAATAAAAGTGAGATACTCACATAAAGCACTTAGCAAGGTACCTGAGATCCAGTAAGTGCTATATAAATGACAGCTATAATCATAATAAAGCAACTACTTAGATTTACATTCCTAGACATAGGAGATTGTCCTGTCACAATGGATAGAGGGAGCTCATCCTTTCTTTTTCTCTTTTCTCTCATTCCTCCCCCTCTTGCTCCCCATCACCAGTGCCCTCATGATTACAAACATATTCAGCAGCATCTTCTGGGACCCTCTTGCGCAAAGCTCAGCTGGGGTACAGAATTTACCATGATCTCTGCCAAGCCCTCCAGGTACCAGGTGTCCTCTGTCCAATACTAAGCAACTTTGTCCCCCTTCTATTCTCACATGAAAGAATTACAGTGTACCAAGGGGCAAAACTCATATCCAAGCAAAAAACACTTCACTTTAGAAGCAATACTGAAACTGTCTGGCCATGAACAATGTCCTTTTTCCCAGGATTAATGTTTCTTTTTCATAACTGCTGATCAAATTAAGACTACAATGTGAGAAAGCAGAGGATGACAGAAAAAAGATGACAAAGCACAGAGAATTCTTTTTGCCTCCTTACACAGCCAACTGCATAAGGCTAGAAGCTAAAGTAAAATTGAAAGGAAAGAGAAAGAAAGACCAAACTCATTAGGTGCTGGTATGCAGTTTAGAAAATCTGTTTAACTGAAGTTTTAAAAAAAGTGCTGGAGTGGTTCCTGCTGTTGAATTTGAAAATTTATCTTAGATAAAATTTGCTTTGTCACTCTGCTGCCCTCTCTCCTGCTCCATTCACCCTAATGCTGGGTCAATAGTCACAAATGTGTCTCCTATTTCCATGTCCAGAGTCAGTGAGATGCTCAGCTAGTGACAGTCACTGTTCCAGGGCCATTAGGAAGAATCTTAACCCAAAACATGGGCTTTTGTTGAACTGCAACTCGGTTTATTTCAGATTCATCCATTTTGAGTTACGTGGCTTTGGCAAGTGTTGAACTCTGAGCATGTGTCACCATCTGTAAAATGAGTATAATACCTATCTCACAAGGTAATGAGGATTCCATAAGATACAGTATATTAATTGCCCTGTACATAGTAGGGGCTCCACAAATAATCCTTCCTTTCTCCTTGATGCCTGAGGCATGTTACTTTCTTTTTTGTTTTGATTTCTGTTAAAATACAAATATCCATAAAAAGGATAACTTTTTTAAGCTGTTATCAGTCATTTGCCCCTGAATAGATTTCAGATTATTTTTTTCCTGAATAAACACAGGCTTTTATAGAGAAGGTGAAGGGGCAAATGGAATGCATGGGATCCCTGGAGAAGGTAACTCCTGAGTGTGGAAGAATTACAGAATCAGGAGAGTGGGAGTTGTATGACACCATACCTCCTTTAAAAGCTTATCAACATTCCTTCCTTCCTTCTTTCTTTCCTTCCTTCCTTCCTTCCTTCCTTCCTTCCTTCCTTCCTTCCCTCCTTCTTTCCTTCCTTCCTCTTTTCATTCTTCCTCTTTTACAATTTTGATGTTGTAAATGATGGTAGTGGTAGTATTGTCCAAATAAATTAATGAGAAGTCCAAAAAAAGTGATCTGTTTCTTAAACACAGAATTAAAAGTGTCCTGGGGTTACTAGTAGCTGTGGACTGAGCCATAGCTTACTACCTTGGATATTTTTTTGTATCTCAACTCTTTGAGCAACTTTCAAGTGCTAAAGAAAGAAACATGCATAAACACACATGTGCACATGACACAATGTGTGACTCCATTTATTGACTTATCATATACCAGGTACTGAGTACCTTATGCACATTATCATTTAATTCTTGAAATTCATGTATAAATTGAGTTTACTTCAATCAAAATTTTTCGGAAACTGAATTCAAACAACCCAATACAAAAAAGGAGAATTTGTTGACATATGGAACCCAAAACTCCAGAGCTATAGCAGGATACAAGAACTTAACTCTATCTCCCTCAATCTCCTTTTGTTTTTCTCTGCTAGATTCATGCTTTGGCAGGCTCTCTTCAAGGTTTCCAGCAGCTTCAGGTCTAATTCCTATGTACTTAGTAACTCCAGCTCCCAGAGATCATCTTTCCCAATAATTTCCTAAAACATCTTTAGTAGGAGTCTCATTGTCCCACTCTGTGTCACATGCAGGACCTTGAAACAGATCCCATGGCCAAGGGGTTAGAATGCTCTGACTGTGCTGTTGTGTAACGCATATTTCTTCCCAAGAGCCAGAGGTGGGGTTATCCCCCAGAACCTTATGCCTTGAGAGTGGAAAGTGTGTCCCCCCAAAGATAATTAAAGAGTTGATACCAAAAGAGTGGAAATGGTGCCCAGGCTGGTGAAAACAAGAGATGACCATTGCAAAATTCTAGGAGGTAGATATTATTGTCTTGTTTTACAAATTAAGAAACTGAGGGTTAAAGAGCTTAAGTGATCTACTCAGAATCATAGAGCTGACAAATGACAGAGCCAGGACTTGAGCTGACATCTCTGCCAACTTTAAGGCTCCCACTTTTATCCAGTGCTATGCCACACAAACTAGAACTTGACACTGCGTGAAGCAGGCATCCTGGTGAAGTGTTAGAAGAAGGTATCTAGATTGAGAAAACTCATTTTTGTTTGTTTTTAAAGGCACTCTGAAATGAATGTCTCTCTGCCTGATTTCTTCCTTTTGAACAGATAATGTCTCTTCCTATCTTGACAGGCAAAGCCTATATGCAAATAAATTCTTATTAGTAAATTTGGGGTATATTTATCTGCTTCCAGCTTTTTTTATTTTATTTTAAAGAAGCGAGAAATTCTTCTCAGCAATGTCAGCTCCGTCAAACTGAAAAGTCTGAAAATCTAAATGTGGCAGCCAGGGGTCCATGGTGGGGATAGTTTTTTTTTTTAATTCATTTCTACATTTCTGTTAAGGTCAGTGTATTCATTTCACAGTAGGGAAGGATGAATTTTGACATTTTTATAAGGGTGATTGATTGGTTTGTGTCCATTTGTGAGACTCTACATGGCAAGAGGCCATGGCTAATGGAAGAGGGGAGAAAAACAAAACAAAACAAAACAAAACAAAAAAAACCTGACTATTTTTGTCAGAAGGCTGCCTATCACCATTTTGGAAGGAGCCCAGAAATGTTGAACATGGACACAGATCTGAGAAGAAGATAGACTGTTTGACACACATCAATTAAAGTACAAAGCGGGAGGCTATTGACGGGAATTTTATTTGAATTATGCATCCTGGCAGCCATAAAAAAGTTACCCATTTCCCCCAAATTTCCTACCACTTACTGATTAACCTTCTCTGTTACTGGTGAGGAAGCATTACAGAGGGGTGAAATTCACAAAAAGGTAGCATGCTGGATCCTCCGCCTGGAACTCTCTTGCCTGTACTTTATAGTCTTCATTTGAAGCTCAGTTCAAATGAACCATCCTTAGGAAGGTGAGAGGTTTTGTGAGTCCTACACGAACACTATAGGTTCTGCCCTTTGGCCTCCACATAAGGATAATCAAAGAACCTACAAATTCTCACTTTGTGACTTCCTGGATAGACTCTAAGTTTGATGATACTCAGGGACATATATATCTGCCTATCACTCACTACATCACATGTGCTGAGCACAGGACATGAGATTTATAGTAGGCACTTTCAAATATTTATCGAATGAGTGTATGAATGAATGAATGACTTCTTAATCATTTCAATGCCTGCCTTTTGGGTTGTGGCATAAACTCTGATTCCTTTCTTTCTTTTCAAGAATGAGTGTGGCTTCATTTAAATTGTTATTCTTACAGATTAGTGATAGAGAACCATAAACATTTAATGGGGAAACAATTTCCTTTGAAAACAGAATAGTGTTCCTTGGGGATTCACCACATTTTTCTGTGATGACATCATTGACTGTTTAATCACAGGGAAGCTTTCCTGTGAACTCCAGGACTGCTAACTTCTGTAAATTCCTGTGCATCAGGCTTCGTTTTAGAAGGTGGAAGACCATTGTATGAATGTCAACAATGGCTATCCCAACATCATCAAGCTGACCACTCTAATGATGGTGATTCCAGGTTTGAGTATTGACCTAGAAGTGGAAATCACATGGTTCCATTGGCTCCACAGGCAGTTCTGGGAGTCAACATGTTGCATTGCTCAGGGATTCACTAGGGTCAAGTGAGCCTAGAAGGAGAGCGTCTAATTCTGCGCTTTCTGTTTGGAGCTTTCACTTGCATACTATTATAAAGGGACACAATTATTAACTTACGTCTATTCCCATCTTGGCCCTCTGCCACTCTCTCCCACAAAGTTCTGACTTGCTTTTCCCCTCTTCTGTTCTAATAACTCCCAGAGGGGTTCCTTAAGTTTCTATGTTGCACAGTCTGAAATGTACAGTGAAATCTGGGAAGTGTTTATGGTTTCAAAAAGGGGCTAAATCAAAGTGTACTCCTCAGAGGAATTGGCATTGAGGGACAAAGAGTGTGATGTGTAGAAAGCACCTTCCTGCTTTCTCACATGCCTTACAGTGTGGGATGGAAGTGCAAAGAGAGATGAAATATGCAATAAGAAAATGAATAGGACATTCCTGGAAATGACAGGATACTGAAAAAGTAGATGATGACTAGAGTCACTAGTAACAGTTTCCAGTTTCCATGAGTTATGTACAGCAGTCTGCTTTATGCTTTTCAAGAGAAATAGGATATTTGAAAATTCTGTTTAGAATGTGTTACTTCGCTTGGGGTGCTGGGGGTAAGTCAGGACCCAGACAAATAGACCAGGGCCCAGAGCATTTCTGCAACTTTTTATATGTGTCACCAGCATAAGTGGGCTTGCTTTAGGCCCTGTCTTTATTCATGTCCACCCTTTCAACTTCTCACATTGAAACCAATTCTGGGAATTCACCTGTAAACTGAGATGACAGTGGGATCTACACGGACAACATCCTGTCTGTGCACTCTCTCTCACTCCTCCTTGTGAATGAATAACTTGCAAACTATATCTTGTGATACAAGATCAGGCTGCTGCTGACTAGCCAAGTGGTCTGAATCTGACTTGGACCCTAGGAGGTAGGAAGTCCATGGCTCTTATTCTTTTTTTTTTTTTTCAGGCGGAGTCTTCCTCTGTCACCCAAGCTAGAATTCAGTGTGATCTCAACTCACTGCAACCTCTGCCTCCCAGGTTTAAGCAATTCTCCCTCCCCCACCCCCTGAGTAGGTGGGGTTTACGGGGGCCCCCCCCCTTCCCTGGTTAATTTTTTTTTTTTTTTTTTTTTTTTTTTTTTTTTTTTTTTTTGTATTTTTAGTAGAGACAGGGTTTCACCATCTTGGCCAGGCTGGTCTCGAACTCCTGACCTCGTGATCCACCTGCCTTGGCAGGGTTCTCGTTCTTAATGGCTGCTTCATAGGAACCTCATGGACTTGCCTCAATAACCCTGTATTTCTCCACCCCAAATCATCACTTAAAATGAAGTGTGTTTCCAGTCCAGTGTACAGCATGTCTTGTGCCCTTTTCTAAATGTGTGCATTCCCAAATTCAGACGATAGTTAATTTGCACATATATTCTTCAAAGGTCTAACCTCACTTCTGTCTTTTTTATTAAAAAAGACTTAAAAATATTATTTCTTTAATAGACAAATAAATATTATGTATAATATTTATACATAATAACCACAGTGCACAATATGATGTTTTCATGTATGCTTTATGGAATGGTTAAATGAAGTAATTAACATATGCATTACCTCACTTTTTTTGTGTGGCAAGAATACTTAAACTCTACTCTCTTAGCAGTTTTCAAGTATACAATATGTTGTTATTAACAATGGTCACCATGTGGTACAATAGATCTCTTGGACTTACTCCTCCTACTTAACTGAAATGTTGTATCTTTGATCAACATCTCCCCAACACCCCCTCCTCTAGCCCTGGTAACCACCACTCTACTCTCTGTTTCTGTGAGTTCATGTTTTCTAGATTCCACAACTGAGTGAGATCACAGAGGTTTTTTTTTTTTTTTTTTTTTTTTTTTTTTTGTGATTGGCTAGTTTACTTAGCTTTAGCTTCATGTCTTCCAGGTCATCTATGTTGTTGCATATAGTGGATTTCCTTTTTTTAAAAATCTGAATAGTATTCCATTGTGTATGTGTACCACGTTTTTTCCATTGAGCCACTAATGAATACCCAAGTTGACTCCATCTCTTGGCTAATGTGAATAATGCCACAACGAACATGGAAGCCCCACTCCTGTCTTCTTCGATGGCACAGCTGTTCCTTCTTTGCCAAATTCTGTTCATTTTCTCCTTCTCTTTTCACCTATAATGAAGTCTACCATTCCTTCTCTTTCCCAGGAGCCCTGCCTAAGGCAAAGAAGAGCAAACCAGCAGAGAAGCTTCCCTTTCCATGGTTCAGCAACTATCATGGTATGTCACACATAGTAGATGCCCATTAAGTGTTTGTGGAATGAATGGTTCTACTTCAAAGATGTGTGGGACTGAGTTCTCACAGTATCAGGTGGAGTAGAGAATTAAGTTATTAAATTAACCCACTTTTAAGGTGCTCAACAGAATTGAATAGGGTTTTATTCATTCGAACAATAAGAATTCTGCCTAGGCTACAGGGCAAGGTAGAGGACCCTGGTATTATCTTTCTGCCTCTTTCAGATGGATAAAGAAGTTGGGTTTGGATGACTCAAAGACTGGTTTAAATCCTGATTCTATCACATCTTACCTACGTGACTTTAGGGAGGTGATGCAACCTTACTGATCCTTATCGCCCCCATCTGAAAAATGAAGGCAACAATGCCTTTCTCACAAAGGTAATGTGAAAATAAAAGGAGATTAGAAGGTACAGAATGTGGCACCTGGTACATATTCAACAAATAGTCACTGCTGGTATTTATTCACTGGAGACTGTACTCTAGAATATTAAGAAGAAAATTGAGTCAAGTTACCATGTGTTCATTTCAAGGGAAACAATTTTTTTAATTAAAAAATACCTGTATTACAAGAATGTTGCTCCCACCTCTGTCTGCAACTCATCTTTTTTATACTGAAACAGTCTTACAGTTGGAAAATCCAGACTCACCTATCCTAGGCAGTGGCTAACTTCCTTTGTATAAAGTAACTTCTCATAATGCTCTGCATAACAACTCCTTATATGCTTGGAGGCCATTAGTTGACATAAAACTCCACAAAGGAAAATTTTCATTTCATTTAACGTGTTTGTTGTTTTGCTAGACATAATGGAAATAGGTCCACGGTCATAAGTCCCAGCATTCTGGGCCATTGCCCACAGAGGAAAACCATCACTAACTAATTAGCACCTTTGTGTGGGCCTGTGAAAGGGCTGCTGTGGTTTTTTGTTTTGTTTTGTTTTGTTTTGTTTCTGCTTTCATCCCTTTGGCAAACATCCCTGGAAGGCTAGTCATAAATGCTAATGAAATTGCAATTTCTGTTGGAAGATGCAGTCCCAGAATATTTAAAAGCGCAAAAACTCTCTTTGCTGTGTGCTACATTGTCATGTATATTAATACCCTTGTGAAACCTGCTTTTTTATATAAGTTAATATCAATTTGAAGAGCATTCATCAAAAAATAAGCAGTCTCTGACTTTTCTCACTTTTCTCATCATTAGCGGGGGAGCTCATCCTAATCACCTAGTCGGGGGAGAGTACGTGGTCTTTATCCTTTGAGTTTCAAGTACCTTGGTGATAAGAACTACAGAAATACATGGCTGGATAGATGTTAACTGTCAATCTCTCAAGAGGGAGATACATATGAATACCTAAAAAAATACTATACAATGATTCCAACTGACATGCTTTCTTAGAGCTTTGGCTTTGATAGGATGCAGGACCCACTAAAACCAGACAACTAAACACCAGGAAAAAGCAATATAAGAAGAGCAACATTTAATATTAATTTTCCAAATGAGCAAGTCAATCTACTATGCTGACCCCAAGCAAAAATGTCCAGGGTATCAGCAGCCTGAAATTTCCACACTCATCCTAAGACCTCATTTAAGGACATATGACGGGAAACAAATGTATACCATAGTTAATAAATGACAAGGACATTGGCAGCACACTCTCTGAAAAGTGAATTGCTCTTGGTTGCTTCTTAAATGTAACAATTCCAGCGTACTCACCTATTTTAATTTTTTTGTAGTTGTTTATTCCACACAGCTCTGTTCCCTCACCTTATCTGTGACTACACACTGGTGTCTGATACTTTGCTATAGAGTTTCAGGTCTTGACAGTGTTTCCCATCACAGTGTGAGAATTTGCTGTTTTCCCAGGCCCTTGAGATCAGCTCTGTCTTTTGTGAGAAGGAAGCTTTTAAAAGACAGCTGAAGTGGATAAGCGCGGCGTCTGGGCTCGCCAAGGAGGAGGCTGCGCATGGGTTGCCAACCGCGGCATTAGCCTTGCTCCAGCTCAGCTCTCGAACAGCTTGTTTTGAGGAGTTTGGCTTAAGCCTATGGAAATAAAAAGACTTCACAATTCTACCTGTCCCTGGAATGAGCCCGAGTTATCATTCAGAGAGCACACAGGGGCCCCAGCCAAGAGGAAAACCAACAAAACACATATTAATTGTAGCAGTCAAGTCCCACAGCATAACAGTTTTAACAAGGTCAAACAAATGCAGCTCTTCCCTTCATAGCCCTCTGTTATTTCGTGGTTTATTTATATATTCAATAACACCATCAACAGCAATTCGAACCCTTCTCTTCTTGAGACACGGATGCCAGGGTGGACGTCTGAACAAGGGTTTTTGCATATCAGTCAACCAGACCGTTGTCCAGGTTAAGCAAGGAAAATGTTGTCCTGTGTGTAATACAAGCGAAAACCATTATGCAAAATCAATATCCCTTAAATACAAATGACTCTAATTAGGTTGGCACAGTGGAGGGACTGATCTATGAAGAAATAAACTAGCTTATTGCAATAATTATTTATTTTTAAAAAATAATCTTTAGTTAGGTGGCTCAAGGCATTTTGGAAGCTGTTCCTTATACACCAGAGCTGACTTCCTTTTACACTTGTGCTGTCTGGGCTGCAGCAGAAGGACAAATGTTCATTAAAAAACTGTTAGAGGTAGCCTAGGAATTATAAGCTGGCATTAATATGAGTCCAGGATGGCCCTTAAAGCATGGAGGGTGTGTGGCCTGGGGGTGTTTATTGCCTGGTTCTGTGGGAAGTGAGGCATGGAAGGAACATTGGTATTATTTTTGGCTTAGGCTACAGAAAAAATTAACTTTAATTTCATCATGCTAAACATAGCCAGCAAACACAAATGCCTCTATCAGAAGTATTACTTTCTACATGATACCACTTTGGCATAAAATCTTTGTTTTGACAGAGACGTTTGTGCACAGAGCAATCTTTGAGTTTTTGCTATGGGTGAAAAGCAATCCAATATGTGTAACCAAAAAAATGCAAAAAGATACACATAATAGAAGACCATTATTATATAGTCTTGCTCATGAAGGAAAACCTAATAAAAATGATACTGATGTTAAAGCACATATTTTCGCAGCATTTGTAACTGTGCTCTCCAATGAGAACAATAAACATGCTTTTAGCTGGAGCCATAACTTGCTCAAACATTTAAAGTTCTCCCAAATCCAAAAGGAAATAATGCATGATAGCTCCTTGGCATAATGGTTCAGTTGATACAATGAAATGTTAGCCTGACTTCAGATTGTGGAAGTAGAAAAGGCTTCAGCATGGATGTGAAAAGGGCCACGTATTTCATCTTGGCCCTGAATGGCATAAGAAGAAGAAGAAGAGAGAGAGACAGGAGACTGGAGGAAGGCTAAACGCTGTAGGCACATATGCATACTGGAAGGCAGTATGATAAGCAGCTTCTGAAATGGTCCTTCACTGTCCCTGACTCCTGGTTTTCACACCTTTGTGTAATTTCCTCCCCTTGGGTATAGTGGCTCAATTCTAATGAATATAATATAGCAGGAAAGACAGAATGTTGCTTCCAAGATTGGTTAGCAAAGAGGCAGTAACTTCTGTCTTGCTTGCACTCTCTCTGGTATTTCCTGCATGCTTTGATGAAGCCAGCTTCCATGTTGAGAGCTGCCTATGGAGAGGCTCCGGTGGCAAGAAATTAAAGTGGCCTCCAGCCAACAGCCAAGGAGTGACTGGATGCTGCTAACATCACAGGAGTGAGCTTGGAAGCAGTTTTTTCCCCAGTAGAGAGTCTTGAGATGAGTACAACTCAGGCTGACACTTTGGTTGCCACCTGGGAGAGATCCTGAGCCAGAGGACCCAGCTAAGCTACACCTGAATTCCTGACTCACAGACACTGTGAGATAATATATACAGTTGTCCAAAGTCATTAAGTTTTGGGGTAAATTTTTTACCCAACTATAGATAATGAATACTGTGGAAAACTGAAAATTCTGTCAAATCATGCATCATTTCTGGAATGACTCAACCTCAGTATTCCTCTTTTTAAAGGTTGAAAGCAGCAACCACAACAATCTTGTCTATGGCTGGGCACATAGACAAGACAAGAGCAGGAGTTTCTGCACATTAGCCAACCAGAATTTTGTCCAGGTTACCTAAAGAGAATGTTGTCATGTGTGTAATACAAGAGAAAACCGTTATGCAAAATCAATATATCCTTAAACACAAATTGTTGGGCAGGAATGGGTTAGAAAGTTAAAGAAAAATGCAAGTAAGAGATAACAAAGTTTGCAGAAAAGTCTAGACTAGAGAAACGTAGAGGAAGCAATAGCCAAGAAGCTTCTCCTCTTAGAATAATAGTCCTGAAAGAAAAGCCAACATACATGTTGCTAATTGGCCTCTGCTACCTGGTAATCAGCAATTGTCAACTGAAAGGCTGTCATCTCAGGAGATGGTAAGCCAGGAGAGGTGTGGAGGGCAGGGAATCTGGCTAGAAGTTTAGGACAGAGTGTAGCAATATAAGCAATATGCCACATCTGAGGCTTCTGTTAGTATAGAACAGTGTTCAGAAAAGTTTTGCTTTCAAGAACCAGATATTAAATATTTTAAGTTTCGTGGGACAGATGGTCTCTGCTGTTGTAATGTAAAAGCAGACATAGACAACACAAAAATGAATGAGCATGTCTGAGTTCCTATAAGACAACTTACAAGAGTAGGCTGCAGGCCAGATTTGGCCCACAAGCCATAGTTTGCCAATCCCTGATATAGAACAAGGTATTCTGCTGGTATAAAAAATCCAAAAGGTGGAATTGAGGCCAGGGTCAGCATATCCAAGCCAACCAAGTAGGTAGAGATAAGGTGAAGAGTTTGGAATCAAGATCAATAGGATGGCCCAGGGAGTTACTGTATCTGATCTTTGGTAGAACTCCTTGGTCAGAGTTCAGATAGGCCAAGAAAAGATGGGTGAGGATGAAGACCAGAAAGAATCTGGAGCTGAATACATAAAGAGCTGGTAAGAAGGAGAAAAGACTAACTTGGGTTCAAAGAGAAAACAGCATATGAACAATCAAACTGCTGAGCTTATGTTAAGTACCCTTCTTTATGGACAGATAGGGACAGGATATTGGCTAGATGCTGCCTCCAAGCAAAATGCACTTGAACAGAAATGCGCAGCCTTCCCATTCTAACAAGCAGCAATTTCTTGTACATCTTCATTTATCTCAACCCTGGAGTTCAGCCCCTCACCAAAAGTGCATTTTTTATACTCCACATGGGTAATTTGTTTCTACATTTCTTCATATTATTCAAAAGAGTAGTTTGATTTGGGACACTCCCTTTAGACTTAGGGAATAAGACTGTAATTCATCTTTTATGCATTTCTGTCTTGCCTGCCAAATGAAATTCAAATTGTCATTCTTTGTTCTGAACTAAACACCATCTTGAAATTGTTTATTCTCATTGTTTAAAATAATTCTGATTCTAGACAGCTCTTCTATCTTGGGAGAAAACACACATTTAAAATTAAAAGATTAATTTTCCCATTAAAATATCTTTCTTTTAGGCAGAACATTGCTTTGTCAAAAATTGAGATGTCTCAATACTTTCTATAATATATTTTTTTCAGATAATGCTAGATGGGATATTAGGTGATTGTCCAAAATCAGAGTCCTAGTTCCAACTCTGCTGTTTATTAACCTGTGTAATATTGGGAAAGTTTTCTAAATTCATTTTGCTTTATTTTACTTAATTGTTTTTCTCTCTCATCTTTGGAGAGGAAAAGAGATACTCATTCCTGCTCTGGCTTTCTAGTAAGATTTTGTAAGAATCTGATGAGTTAATATATGCCAACATATGCTATAAATTATAAAACTTTATAATAATGGTAGGTATTGTTATTCATCAAGCATTTATTTGATCTTATTTTATACAGGTACTGTGCAATGGACAAGGGTTACAAAAATGAGTAAGAACTGTCTCTTCTCTGCAAAATATTAATTATATCAAAGAGTTAATAATTATATTAGCTAACATTTTTATAGCACTCACAGTGTTCTAAGCATTCTCTATATATATTTTATTCCATCTTTACAGTATAAATGAGTACAATTATTCCCATTTTAAGATGAGAATATTGTCACAAAGGTTGAGGGGAAATTAGAAAATTTTCCCAAGATTATACAAGTTAATAAATAGCAGAGTTGGAACTAGGACTCTGATTTTGCAATCACTTAACATTCCATGTAGCATAATCTAAAAAACAAAATCATAAAAAAAATGAAATATTTCAATTTTTAACAAAGCAGTGTTCTACCTAAAACAAAAGTATTTTAATTGGAAAACTAATCTTTTGATTTCTTAAATGTGTATCGTTCTCCCAAGATAGAAGAGCCATCTAGAATCAGAATCATTTTAAACAAGAAGAATAAACATTTCTTAAGATTAAGAATTATTTGAGGTTAAGTACCCAAGTGACACATCTAGTAAATGGTCGGGCCAGGATTCCAACCTAGGATGTTTGATTCTACCAACTATTTGCTTCACTATTATGCTGCATTGAATATTAGGTCTATGAGTAGTTAAGTGGAAGTAGTGAGAAGGTCATTACTGATTTTAGGAAGTAAATAATCTGAAAGAAATGAAAGTAGAGATGGCCAGAAGGAATAAATATTTTCCTAAGGCTGTCTCATGGAAACAAGTTCCCTAAGTCTGGCTATGTGAAAAAAAGAATTACGTGGTCAGATGTTTGTGAAACATCCTGATTCTTCTCAGAGAGTTATGACATATGTTAGCCTGGTAAAATCCTGCTTAGAAGTTCTGCAGAAAAGAAATCTCTCTCCCTTTGTTTGGCCCAGCGTTTCCCACAGGTATTGTTCTCAGGATCTCTTTTCACTAATGCTGTTAACTGAGCTCTGTTGAACATAGCGTCTCTCTCAGATAGCAGTCCCCAACATTTTTAGCACCAGGGACTGATTTCATGGAAGACAATTTTTTCACAGATTGTTGGGGAGGGATGGTTTCAGGATGATTCAAGGGCGTTGCATTTATTGTACATGTTATTTCTATTATTATAGCATTGTAATATATAATAAATAAAACAACTCACCATAATGTATCATCAGTGGGAGCCCTGAGCTTGTTTTCCTGCAACTACGTGGTTTCATCTGGAGGTGATGGGAGACAGTGACAGATCATCAGGCATTAGATTCTCATGAGAAGCACACAACCCAGATCCCTCACCTGCACAGTTCACAATAAAATTCGTGCTTCTATGAGACTCTAATTCTGCCATTGATCTGACAGGAGGCAGAGCTCCAGTGGTAAGGTGAGCAATAGAGAGTGGCTGTAAATACAGAAGAAGCTTTGCTCACTCACCCACTGCTCGCATCCTGCTGTGCAGCTCAGTTCTTAACAGATCACCAACTGGTACTGGTCTGTGGTCTGGGAGTTGGGGATCCCTGCCCTAAAACACTGGTGCAGAACTTTGAAGAGACTTGGCATGGAGGAGTATAGTAAGTTGAAGTAGTTAAATAGGAGAGACAAAAGGCTGTCACCAGGGGCAAAGTAAAGAATTGCTGAAGATCTTGTGAGTTTTGCTGGTCTTGAAAACCATCTATCCATTGATGATCATGCCAGTTGGCACCACTATGGCATTATCTGTAGCTGTGCTTAATAGTTAGAGAAAAGTGGTAGAGAAAGTGGAAATCTGAATTGATCCAGGACTGAGGACTGGAAAGGCAGATGAAGTAAAACATGAGAAGGAAGAAAATGAATTTATTAATATTTAAGAAGGAAAAGTAAAAAATGTTATTTTCTTCCATAGCCTATAATCTTTAATGTATTATGTGAAATGTAATGTATTGCCTTTAGAAATGTCATTGTATATGTAATTTGACAAAACAGAGAAACATCTGTTCTCAATTTTAAGGGAAAGATCACCCTCTCCCTAAGTGACCTTGGTGTCCCTTACACATTCCATTAGGGATGTGACCAAGACTTCCAAAGCACTAATACTCCAATGCCTCTGCCATTATTCTCAATACTTACAGTGAATTCAGGGGTTCCATACCTAGGGAACCCCTGAATATCACAGATATACATAAGGGACATCTCAGAAGCTGGGATAACAGAAAGCTAGACTGGATGTGGACAGATTCCAGTTTGGCTTCCTGTTATCTCAGTTTCTGTGGCTGAGCAGATGACCTTAATCCATCATGACTAATGCACAGAAGCTGGCTAAGGAAGGCGATTCACATAGCAACTGAGAAATATTGGAGTATGGATCTCCTGAAAGAGAGAAGGGAGGGGATAGAGCTCAGAAAGCAATGGTAGGGGCCAGTTTCTCCCAACTGCTACTCCTAAAGGAAGAATGCCTTCTAGCATCCGGTCTTGGTTCAGTTAGTGAGCACACTTCTTCCCAGAGCTGTAATTCTTAAACACTTGGGTTATAGGATTTGTTTACCTTCTTAAAAATTATTAAGGTCCCCAAAGAGCTTTTGTTTATGTGGGTTACATCTATTGATATTTATCACATTTAAAATGAAAAATGGATAAACTTAAAATATTTATTAATTTATTGAAAAATAGAAACAGTAAACCCACTATATGTTAACAGAAATAATACGTTTCTGTAAAAAAGCATATTTTCCAAAGTAAAATAAAATCTAGTGAGAAATGTATTATGTTTTTGCATTTTTGCAAATCTCTTTAATCATTAGCTTGATAAGAGATAGTTGGATTCTCCTATCTGTTCTCCCATTCATTTTGCTATGATTTATTGCTTTGGTTGAAGAAAATCTTGCCTGACACAGGCACATCATTGGAAAAGGGAGAGGCAGGTAATTACTTTTTCAGACAATTGTGGATATTGTTCTATGATACTATACCAAAACTCAAAAAGTAGTAGTTTCTTAATGATTAGTTGTCATGTAGAAACTGAAACCGTATCAGTGAGCTCTTCAGGCTCTGTTACATTAAATTCATCTGCCCATCTTGTACTTTAATCAGTCTTTTATCCATGCAAAACTGAAATATCATGCATTTGCCTTTTGGAAAATATTGGTTCACTGAGATATGCAGATCTTCCAAATGTTGATACATTTTGTTATGCAACATAAAATATTACATTTACTAATATCTCCTTCATCTTGTCAGAAAAGTCTTTAAGATTTGGAAAGCTGTCAGTCTTATGGTGGTCAATACAAGTTTTCCAAATTTCTAATTTTTGCTTGAAAACTCAAATATTATCATTGACAACAGACACTGTCAATGTTTTTCTCAAAATGACAGATTCACTTAGGATGACCAATCACTCCATTCACCCAAGACTAAGGGGCTCTGGGGAAAATGCTGGAGTTTCAATGCTAAAACTGAGAAAGTCCTTAGAGGCATTAATTTTTTAGAAAATATCCATTGAATACCCAAGTCAGAATAACTGTAATTCATCTGTCAGTCATTCTTTTAAGTAAAACTGGTGTTCTATGACAAAAGTAACTAGTTCAGCTGGCAACTCCAATAATCACACGAGTGCTTCTGCCCCCGATAACTCACCCTCAGCATGCAGCAGTTTTGCTCTGTGGGTGTTTCTCAATTAGTCACACAGAGTCCTAAAAGGACAATGCAACTCAAGGGCCAATGTTTAATAAAGATATTAATTTTTATTGCTTCATCAAAGGAATTATTATATAAAACTGGTTTTTAAAAAATGTACATGTGTCTTTATAGCAGCATGATTTATAATCCTTTGGGTATACACCCAGTAATGGGATGGCTGGGTCAAATGGTATTTCTAGTTCTAGATCCTTGAGGAATTGCCACACTTTCTTCCACAATGGTTGAACTAGTTTACAGTCCCACCAACAGTGTAAAAGTGTTCCTATTTCTCCATATCCTCTCCAGCACCTGTTGTTTCCTGCCTTTTTAATGATCGTCATTCTAACTGGTATGAGATGGTATCTCATTGTGGTTTTGATTTGCATTTCTCTGATGGTGAGCAATGATGAGCATTATTTCATGTGTCTGCCAGCTGCATAAATGTCTTCTTTTAAGAAATGTCTGTTCATATCCTTTGCCCACTTTTTGATGCAGTTGTTTGTCTTTTTCTTGTAAATTTGTTTGAGTTCTTTGTAGATTCTGGATATTAGCCCTTTGTCAGATGTAGATTGCAAAAATTTTCTCCCATTCTGTAGGTTGCCTGTTCACTCTGATGGTAGTTTCTTTTGCTGTGCAGATACTCTTTAGTTTAATTAGATCCCATTTGCCAATTTTGGCTTTTGTTGCCATTGCTTTTGGTGTTTTAGACATGAAGTTCTTGCCCATGCCTATGTCCTGAATGGTATTGCCTAGGTTTTCTTCTAGGGTTTTTATGGTTTTATGTATAACATTTAAGTCTCTAATCCATCTTGAATTAATTTTTGTATGAGGTGTAAGGAAGGGATCCAGTTTTAGCTTTCTACATATGGCTAACCAGTTTTCCCAGCACCATTTATTAAATAGGGAATCCTTTCCCCATTTCTTGTTTT
Organism: Rhinopithecus bieti; assembly: GCF_001698545.2. Taxonomy (NCBI): domain Eukaryota; kingdom Metazoa; phylum Chordata; class Mammalia; order Primates; family Cercopithecidae; genus Rhinopithecus; species Rhinopithecus bieti. The sequence continues at coordinate 1,807,998 of NW_016811519.1, read as the reverse complement.
TGTCAGGTTTGTTAAAG
>NW_016811519.1:1786919-1806338 GCF_001698545.2 Rhinopithecus bieti | reverse complement strand
TAGATGTTGTGGGCATTTAGTGCTATAAATTTCCCTCTACACACTGCTTTAAATGTGTCCCAGAGATTCTGGTATGTTGTATCTTTGTTCTCATTGGTTTCAAAGAACATCTTTATTTCTGCCTTCATTTCGTTATGTACCCAGTAGTCATTCAGGAGCAGGTTGTTCATTTTCCAAGTAGTTGAGCGGTTTTGATTGAGTTTCTTAATCCTGAGTTGTAGTTTGATTGCACTGTGGTCTGAGACACAGTTTGTTATCATTTCTGTTCTTTTACATTTGCTGAGGAGTACTTTACTTCCACCTATGTGGTCAATTTTGGAATAAGTGTGATGTGGTGCTGAGAAGAATGTATATTCTGTTGATTTGGGGTGGAGAGTTCTGTGGATGTCTATTAGGTCCAGTTGGTGCAGAGCTGAGTTCAATTCCTGGATATCCTTGTTAACTTTCTGTCTCGTTGATCTGTCTAACGTTGACAGTGGGAAGTTAAAGTCTCCCATTATTATTGTGTGGGAGTCTAAGTCTCTTTGTAAGTCTCTAAGGACTTGCTTTATGAATCTGGGTGCTCCTGTATTGGGTGCATATATATTTAGGATAGTTAGCTCTTCTTGTTGAATTGATCCCTTTATGATTATGTAATGGCTTCTTTGTCTCTTTTGAACTTTGTTGATTTAAAGTCTGTTTTATCAGAGACTGAGATTGCAACCCCTGCCGTTTTTGTTGTTGTTTGTTTTCCATTTGCTTGGTAGATCTTCCTCCATCCCTGTATTTTGAGCCTATTATTGCGGCACTATTCACAATAGCAAAGACTTGGAACCAACCCAAATATCCATCAATGATAGACTGGATTAAGCAAATGAGGCACATATACACCATGGAATATTATGCAGCCATAAAAAAGGATGAGTTCATGTCCTTTGTAGGGACATGGATACAGCTGGAAACCATCATTCTCAGCAAACTATCACAAGAACAGAAAACCAAACACCGCATGTTCTCACTCATAGGTGGGAATTGAACAATGATAACACTTGGGCACAGGAAGGGGAGCATCACACACTGGGGCCTGTTGTGGGGTGGAGGACTGGGGGAGGGATAGCATTAGGAGATATACCTAAGGTAAATGTCGAATTAATGGGTGCAGCACACCAACATGGCACATGTATACATGTGTAGCAAAACTGCACGTTGTGCACATGTACCCTAGAACTTACAGTATAATAAAAGAATAGAAAATAAAAAATATAAATGTAGGGCTGCGAAGAATATCATAACTGCCAGTAGCTTGGTGCCACTGTCTTAATTTGTGCTAAGTTTGACCCACCATTGGTTTTGTTTTTACATTATTGGAGTAAATGCTGATACAACTTAAGAAAAAAAGGTGAATAATGCTTTACTATATTATGAAAATAGTTTTAACCTCATGTACTCACTATCCCCAAGGGTCTATGAATCATAGTTTGAGAGGCCCTGTCCTGGGGCATAAGTCTTCCAGGAGATTCTCTAAGTGTCAGAATTGCTTCTGACATTTGTCCTTTTGTGAACCCAGAATTACCATACTCTTTTCCTTCTCTCCAAGGATCTTCCCAGAGTATAAGAAGTTTTTCCTTTTCAATTCTCAAAGGACATAAGCTTTGAATATACCCTCTTTTTGACAATAAAACAATGACCCTATGCCTACACATCTAAATAAAGTTGCTTCCAGTGATTTGAAAGTCCTCCATCTTCATCTTTCTAGAAGAATCCACCTTTACGATTCCAATAATGTGTTCTGCCCCATCGTCCTAAAAAAGAGTGAACACAAAATACAAATCTAACCTCCGTTGCGTCACATCCCTGGTACATATTTCAATACACATTAATTTACTAATATCCATCATCAAGGCAGAAGACTAGCATTGAATAAGAGAAGAAAGGGAGCATTTTCAAATTAGTGAAAGCACAGTTTTTATTATTATACCACAGATACTGACAGATTTCATTTTTGGCTGTAACATGTACTTAATATTTGAGATTGGTACTTCCAAGAAGAAACCATGGTTAGAATTATAAAAATAAAAGTGACATCTTGTAACCTTGAGACTTGTGCATGAGAACAAGGCTGTGTAATAGAAAGTAGATTCTGAGCCCCTTTTCCTCAAGTCTTAGAGCTGCCCACGGTTTCATCTGTCAGCACATCTGCCATAGGCTGATGAAGAATGATATAAATGTAGCACAATGGTGACATTTTGCTACATTTAGGGTTTGAAATACCTTTTTTTTTTTAATGAAAAAGGACAGATGAAAAGAAGTCCAAGATGAGATTGACAGGTAGACGTATTCCCTGGAGATATACATTGCAATTCTTTGGGGTCAGAAAAATAAACCAGAATTAATTTGTCTACATAGTTATACTTTCCATTTTTGTGGCATTTTATAATTTATTAAACATTTAGCATGCACTATCTTATTCTCTTCACAGCATTCCTAAAGTAGGTCTCTGGGTTTTTGCTTGGGTTTTTGTTTTTTTCTCTCTCTCCATTTGACCAAAGGAAGTCAAAGCTGAATGATTTGCCCAAGGTCACACTACTCTAAGTATCCAACCCATGTCTGTGTACCCAGAGTGCAGTGTTCCATCTAGTGAGCAGCTAGTGGCTTCAGGGAATCCTTGATGGTACAGAGGAAAAAGTGAAAGTTGAAAAGTTAAATACGGTAGAGTGAAATTCCTTGTTCATCTCTGCTTGTGCTAGACTGTTGGCAACACAGCACCATTCCCCTTCTGTGTTCCTCCCCTGTGTTCCAGGGACTAGATACCTGGGAACACATTCCCCAAAATCCCTTGCCAGAGTGTTTCCAGGTTAGGGCAAAGGTAGAAGGGAGGTAGACATGATATTGTTGGTCTTTTGGCAAGAATGTGCAGAAATGTAGTCTCAGTGCATGTGAGGTTTGCAGCTGCCTCCAGGTGGTTTGCAGCTTTGCACCTGACTTAGTGTCCCAAATGTTATTGGCAGTCACTAGTGGTTTCCTGTGATTTCTACAACTTTCCAACTCTGAGAGCTAACATTGAACCTGAGAACAAGTAGAGGCTTTGTTTAATCTTTGACCCCTGCCCTTTCCACAGTGTCCTAAACATTTACATTGCCTAAACTAAATTATTTCCTGCTTGAAATACCTTGTGTGGCTTATCATTTTCTGAAAAGTACTAATTGATATATTTCTCATCCCCACTAAAAGAACACTGAGGCAAGAAAAGTTGCATAAATCTTCAAGGACAAGAATGTGAGTTAAAACAACTGCAGAGAGAGCAATTTTTTTTTTAAGAAGATAGGATTCAGATGACTAATTGATTCAAATGGTAACTGACATATCGGGGAGTAGAACACTGAAACTCAACTGCAGGTAGTGGGGAAATGCTGATAAGAAGGAACCTGATTAATACTGTAACACAGATTCCTGGAAGGTTTCAGGAGTAGAAGGCACCAGATAATTTTGAAGTTGGTAGTGCAGGATAAGCATAGTTTGTGGGCTGACAAAATTTTTCTGTAAAGAGCCATGTATTAGCCTGTTCATGGCACCATAACAAAATACCATAAACTGGGTGGCTTATAAACAACAGAAATCTATTTCTCACAGTTCCAGATGCTGGCAAGTCCAAGATCAAGGCACTAATAGATTTGGTGTCTAGTGAGAGATGTCTTCTTTTGTAATCTCACCTGGTAGAAGAGGGTCAAGGAAGCTCTCTGGGGCCTCTTTTATAAGGACAGTAATCCCATTGATAAGGGTTTTGCCTTCATGATCTAATTATTTCCCAAAGGCCTCTACCTTCTAATACCATCATGTATGTATTAGGTTTTCAACATATGATTTTTGTGGGGACATAAATATTCATTGTATAGAAGGCCAGATAGTAAATATTTTAGGTATTGTGCATTGTACTAGTCTGTTCTCCTATTACTAACAAAGATATACCTGAGACTGTGTAGCTTATAAAGCAAAAAGGTTTAATTGAATCACAGTTCTGCATGGTTGGGGAGGCCTCAGGAAACTTGTGATCATGGCTGAAAGGGAAGCAAGCATGTCCTTCTTCACGTGGTAGTAGCAAGGAGAAGAACAAGCGAAGGGGCAGGTGGGGAAAGCCCCTTACAAAACCATCGGATTTCATAAGAACTCACTCACTATCATGGGAATAGCATGGAGGTAATCGTCCTCATGATCCAGTTAGCTCCCACCAGATCCCTCCCACAATACCTGGGATTACAGCAACTATAATTCAAGATGAGATTTGGGCAGGGACACAGTCAAACCATATCATTCTGCCCTGGCCCCTCGCAAATTTCATGTCCTCCCATTTCAAAATCAATCATGCCTTCCCAACGGTCCCCCAAAGTCTTAACTCATTCCAGCATTAACTCAAAAGTCCAAGCCTAAAGTCTCACCTGAGAAGAGGCAAGTCCCTTCCACCTTGAGCTTGCAAAATCAAAAGCAAGTTAGTTACTTCCTAGATACAGTGGGGGTATAGGCATTAGGTAAATACAGCCATTCCAAATGGGAGAAATTGGCCAAGAAAAGGGTGCTGCAGGCCACACAAGTCCAAAATCCAGTAGGGCAGTCATTAAACCTTAAAGTTCCCAAATGATCCCCTTTGACTCCATGTCTCAAATCCAGGTCACACTGATGCAAGAGGTAGACTCCCAGGGCCTTGGACAGCTCTACCCCTGTGGCTTTGCAAGGTACAGCCCCCATCCTGCCTGCTTTTGTGGACTGGCATTGAGTGTCTGTGGCTTTTCCCAGCACACGGTGCAAGCTGTCAGTGGATCTACCATTCTGGGGTCTGGAGGATGGTGGCCTCTTCTCACAACTCTACTAGGCAGTGCCCCAGTGGGGACTTTGTGTAGGGGCTCTGACTCTGGATTTCCTTTCTGCACTGCCCTAGTAGAGGTTCTCAATGAGGGCTCCACCCCTGCAACACACCTCTGCCTGTACATCCAGGCATTTTCATACATCCTCTGAAATCTAAGAAGAGGTTCTCAAAATTCAATTCTTGTCCTCTACATATCTGTAGGACCAGTACCACTTGGAAGCTGCCAAGGCTTGGGGCTTGCACCCTCCAAAGCCACTGCCTAAGCTGTACCTTGGCCCCTTTTAGCCACAGCTGCAGTGGCTGGAACACAGGGCATCAAGTCCAAGGCTGCACACAACAGGGAGGCCTTGGACCTGGTCCAGGAAACCATTTTGTTCCTCCTAGGCTTCCAGGCCTATGATGGGAGGGGCTGCCTCAAAGGTCTCTGACATGTCCTGGAGACATTTTTCCATTGCCTTGGTGATTAACATTAGGCTCCTCATTAATTATGCAAATTTATGCAGCTGGCTTGAATTTCTCCCCAGAAAACGGGGTTTTCTTTTCTGTGGCATAGTCAGGCTGCAAATTTTCCAAACTTTTATGCTCTGCTTCTCCTTGAAAGCTTTGCTGCTTAGAAATTTCTTCCCCCAGATACCCTAAATCATCTCTCTCAAGTTCAAAGCTCCATAGATCTCTAAGGTAGGGTCAAAATGATGCAAGTCTCTTTGCTAAAGCATAACAAGAATCACCTTTGCTCCAGTTCCCAATAAGTTCCTCATCTCCATCTGAGACCACCTCAGCCTGGACTTCATTGTCCCTATCACTATTAGCATTTTGGTCAAAACCATTGAACAAGTCTCTAGGAAGCTTCAAACTTTCCTACATCTTCCTGTCTTCTTCTGAGCCCTCCAAACTGTTCCAACCTCAGCCTGTTACCCAGTTCCAAAGTCACTTCCACATTTTTGAGTATCTTAATAGCAGGACCCCACTCTACTGGTACCAATTTACTGTATTAGTTCATTTTCATACTGCTGTGAAGAACTATTTGAGAGTGAATAATTAATAAAGAAAAAATGGTTTAGTAGACCAAAGTTCCACGTGGTTGAAGAGGTCTCACAATCATGGCGGAAGGCAAAGGAGGAGCAAAGGCAGATCTTACATGGTGGCAGGCTGGAGAGCATGTGCAGGGGAACTGCCCTTTATAAAACCATCAGATCTCATGAGACTTATTCACTATCATGAGAACAGCATGGGAAAACCCACCCCTGTGATTCAATTATCTCCCACCAGGTCCCTCCCATGATGTGGGGATTATAGGAGCTACATTTCAATATGAGATTTGGGTGGAGACACAGACAACCCATATTATGCATCCTATGGTCTCTGTCATAGCTATGTGATTATGTTGTTGCAGTGTGAAAGGAGCCGTAGACAATACTTAAATGAATGGGCATAACTGTACTGCAATAAGATTTTATTTAAAAAATAAGAAGCAGATCAGATTGGCCCATAGATCATAGTTTTACTAACTCCTGTTTGGACTGTTAAAATCTTTCATCAATGTGCATAGGTCTCCCCACTCAGGATAAGACAAAAAGTTTATTCTCTGGAAAGGTTGAAATAAAGATATTATTTAGTTGAGGAAGCCAGACATAGGTGGGTTGTGGATATCGAGTGAAAATTTCTATAGAAAATAGAGAAACTATATATAAACATGAAAACCAAGCCATGTGACCCACAGAGACCAAACCTAGTATGATTTTTACAAAGGATATATTTTGGAAATATGGAGGCAAATAACAAAAGAAACACTAAAGGAAAATTGAAAGTGATTGCCCAAGAGAAGTGAGAATCACAAGGGAATCACTTTATCAGTATTGAAAACATTGCATGTATTATTTGGATAAAATTAAAATTAAAATAAGAAAAAGTAACTGTAGAGGAATTCAAGATATCGCATGCATGTTTCATGAGCCCATGGAGTCATCAAGGTAGATATTACTATCCTGCTTTTCCAAATAAAGAGGCTGAAGAGTCAAACTCCAAAGCTGAATAACAGAGAGGAGAAGCTGTTGCTTTGAAGAAGGGAAATATATTGGATTTAGTTGGTATGGTTAGAAAAAGTTATCAGTTAATTAGTGGAAAGTATAGGTAGAAATTCACATATACACAAAGCACTACAGAGTGTTTAAACCTTTGTGACCAGAAATGGGAGTCAAGGATATTGTTGGATACCCATAATTCCAACTGAGGTAAAGATTTTGGCTAAGACCAAGTGATGCTGGCATCACTCCTGGTTGCCCCAGCAATGAGTACCCTCCTCATGTTGATGATGCAATAAAAAATGCAAATGGTGCAAAAACAATTAGATGCAGAGTACCATGTGGCTAGTTAGCTCCATCTGAGAGGATGTATTGGAATGAAATTTGTAGGGTTGAGGTGAATGTGCATTAAAGAATGAAATCATTAGGAGATGGGCTTGAGTTAAAATAAATGTGGGCTGGAGACTCTCTTGGTTGCTGACCTGTTCCATTTCTTTCTGATATCATTGAAGTATGTGTATGTTGGTGATTCTTCAATATCTTACCTGTTCCACCTGGAGCCATCACTTCAGGAAAGGAAACTCTAGGACATGTAGATAATAGAGCTCATAACTCACACCTCACAGCTTTGCAAATTTACTTGGTTTACTAGGCATTATCACAACTGCCTTACCCAATTACCTTTCCCATTTCTTGTCACTATCAAGAAGGATAAAGCCTACTTAAACAGGTATGGATAAGAGAAAGGAGGAGCTGATAAGAAACTGGGCTTTAGCAACATAAAACAATTTTTTTTCCTGGTATAATATTATCTTTAATTTGCTGTTGATTTTGCAACCTTTCAACAATAGTATAAGCATAATTTGTATCTGCTTTTACTTTGAACAGTATAATTCTGGATAATGTTTCCTTAGTTTGTGCTTTTGTCTTTCTTTTTTCTGTTTTTTTTTTTTTTTTTTTTTTTTTTTTTTTTTTTTTTTTTTTTTTTTTTTTGTTAACTTCTATTTTAAGTTCAGGGGTACATGTACAGGTTTGTTACATAGGTAAACTTGTGTCATGGGGTATTGTTGTACAGATTATTTCATCCCCAAATACTAAGCCTAGTACCCAGTAGTTATTTTTTTATCCCCCACTTCATCCTACATTTCATCCTCAAGTAGGCCCCAGTGTCTGTTGTTCCCCTCTTTGCATCCATGAGTTCTCATCATTTAGCTTCCACTAGTAGGTGAGAACATGCAGTATTGGTTTTCTGTTCCTGAATTAGCTTGCTAAGCGTAACAGCCTCCAGCTCCATCCATGTTCCTGCAAAAGACATGATCTCATTCTTTTTTATGGGTGCACAGTATTTCAGGATAAAACACAATTCTTAAATATCACGTCTGCCTCTCATAAACTGATGACCCTGGGCAACCTCTTTAGAGTCTCAGCTTTCTCTTCTCTTAAAAAATATTAGGGGGATTGTGGTGGTTAATTTTATGTGTCAACTTAATTAGGCCACTGGGTGCCCAGGTATGTGGTTAAACATTATTTTAGATGTGTCTGTGATGGTGTTTCTGGATGAAATTAATATTCAAATTGGTAGAGTGAGTAAAGTAGATTGCTCTCACCAATGCAAATGGGCCTTATCCAATCTGTTGAAGGCCTGGATACAACAAAAAGGCTGAGGAATGAAGAATGTGGTCTCTTGCTGCCTGATTTTCTTCAAGTTGGGATATTGGTTTTCCCCTGCTTTTGGACTTCATTTAGAACTTACAACACCAGCTCTCCTGGGTCTCCAGCTTGCCAACTACAGATCTTGGGACTTAGTTTTCAAAATCATGTGTGCCAAGTCTTGATAATAAATATCTTTATTTATATCTATGTCTCCTGTTGGCTATGATTCTCTGAAGAACCTTGACTAATATCTTCTTCATTTGGGTTTCTGAGAAAAGGTTTTATTTAGCACAGCACCTGACCAGTTGTAAGTATATGCACATGGAAAAAAATATAGGTCTTATTATTATGACCATCAGCTTTGAAGAAACATCCCAAAGAAAAACCCAGAAGTATAAACGCTTTTTGATTATCCTTTAGGGAGAAGCAGTAGGGAGTAGTAGACTAGGATATAAATGTTGGGATTAGATGGAGACTCTGCTCCCCATATATTAAGTGTAGGATTTTGAACCAATTATCTAACCTCATGTCATGTCAGTTTCTTCTTCTATAGATTAGAGTCAATGACACTTTTTTCATTTGAGAATAAAATGTAATAACATACACAATCTCTTATTCAGTAAATGGTGATATTATTGTAAGAGGTCAAATGATTACCAAAGACCACACAATTGGTTAGGGGGAATAGGGTCTCAAGCCAAGCCTCCTGACAGTTCAGCCCCAGAACCTCCTGTTTTATCAATACTTTTGTAGTAAGAGAGCCATCCCCTGATTTCACTGAGTGAGAAAGGATTCCTCTGACACTGCCTGAAAGTGAATTCACACTTTTTTATATGATCTTCTTCAACTACACACGTTTAAAGAGGGAAGGAAATCTTCATTTTGGCATGAACAGTTCTTTTCTTTCTCCTGCTAACCCCTGAAATAGAACTGTACCTTAAAGACAGCCTCTGATCTTGTCTTTCTTTTTTCTTTTTTTTAAATCAAAGCTCTGAATGGTTGATGACCAGCCTACTAAGGGGGAGGGTTGGATGAACAAGTCCCTATTGAACAAGATGCCAGTGGCTGCACAAGCCATCGAATACTAGGCATACAAGATATTCATAATTGCTCACAATGATTTCTCAGACTGGCACATATACATTGACCACACACCCATCAAATGCCCTCATCCATCTGAGGCAGCCATGGTGCACTTCCTTTTCAAATAGGAAATGTCTTTCAAGGCTGCACAACTTAAGAAACTGGAATTTCTGCTGGTCAGTGACAAACAAAGATAATTTGTTTCTGGATAAAACCCTAAATCTGTCAGCTTGTTCAGAGTATTGCACATTTCCTGAATGTAGGACACAGCTTATCACAGTTCTGTGTAGTTATCAAGAGTGTAGATTTGATATCCTGATACAATGCTCAGGTCACTATTCTACTTTTGATTACAAGAATCTCCTTAAAGCCTCGCCTATGGGTAGATGAGTGCTTTGAAGACTGTGGAAACATTTTAAATGGTTTTTATCTTTTTTCAGGCCTTTGTATTTATTTTATAAATATAGATTTATCTTTTATATCATAATAAAATAAAGTATCAAAATTTTTAACTCTTGGAGGATTGGGGAAGGCAGGGCTCAAAGATTCCTTTGGATCCTCTCTTCACACCATGAATGTATGCACACTTACGTGTACACACACACATGTGCACACACACATGCATATACACATATGCAGATGTGCACACATAATTTTGTGCTGGATATTTAGGAATCCAGCTCCCTAGTTAAGAACCATTGATTCTGATAAAGAGATGAAAATAGAGTGAGGAGTAAGATGTTTAGGCAGGTAGAAGAAGGATTCCTGGGAAAATGAACAAATCCTGGTATGCATCTTCATGACTCAGTTGCTGAAGAGTCCATTAAAATTTCCAGATTTAGGTCTTAGAAGGAGGGAGGAAAGGAAGGAAAAAAGGAAGGAAGAAAAGAAAGAAGGTGGGAAGGAAGGAAGGAAGGAAAGAAGGAAGGAAGGAAGGAAGGAAGGAAGGAAGGAAGGAAGGAAGGAAGGAAGGAAGGAGAGAAGGAAGGAAGGAAAGCAGAAAGAGAAGGCAAGAGGAAGGAAGGAAGGAAGGAAGGAAGGAAGGAAGGAAAGAAAGGAAGACTCTGAGAAGCTGGATGGAAAGAAAAGAAGAGGAAAGGAGAGGGGGAGAGAAAGAGGGTGAGGAAGGCAAGCAGGCAGAGATAATCAGAGAAATTCAACAAATTCATATTGAATATTGCTTTACACAGGCAGGAAGCTAGGAACAGGGCATACCGATATATGTAAACATTGTTTTTATCTAGAGGGTTTCACAGAGTAGAAAGAGCATCAATATGCGATCATTTAGCTCTGTAGAGGGGCACACAAAGTTCTCAGGGAGGACAGTGGGAGTGTTCAGGAAAGGCTTCAAAGCAGAGGAGATAATTGAATTGAGCCTTGAATTATAACAACAATTTTCAGCAGACCACAAGGGTTTTAATAATTTTAGACCTCTTGAATGCCTGTAGATTTGTGCAGGCAACATGCCTAATTTATTGTTTGGAACTCCTTTTTCAACTGGAATGGTTGGACAGATGCATAATGAGCATCTGCTTGAGGTAAGGACTGAGGGAAAGAAGGAACATCATCTTACATGCCCTGCATTCTGCAGGGACTCAGAATCTAGGGGCCAAGGCAGGTTAACAAGGCTGGTGAGCACAGAGTGAAGAGGGAGGCCAGGAAGGAGGGAAGCAGGAGGCCAGGGCAGGGGCACACAGGGCAACCTGAGCAGCTGGGAGGCTTCCTCTGGGTTCAAGTAGTAGCACCAAGAGCAGGAACTGGCAGTTGAATCTAGCAATGGGAGTACACCTGGTTCACTGTCCAGACACCTGGGCTTTTCTAGCAGTGGAAACCTCCAGAAACTTAAATGGGGAGGATTTTCTTCTTGACCTCCTCTTCTCATTTTCTCAATACTACCATTTAACAAATGAAAGTGGTTACTTTTGGAGTTTTTTTGTTGTAGTAGTAGTTGTTGTTGTTGTTGCTTAATCCTTGGAAAACGCAGGCATGCTCAGAGAAGATCCTTGGAGCCCAGCCTACTTCTGGTTAGGTTAGCAGAGGGAATTGCAAATATTCTTACAATACAATCATGGCATTTTTATTTAAAAAAAATAGATTTAAAAAAATTATTTCAGCTGCCAGCCTCGTCTTCTAATGTATTTCATTATAAGCAATGTTATCACCTCACACCATTCCTCATTCTCCTCAGTCTTTGGTTTGATTTTGATACAGGATAGCAGAATAAACCCTTGTCTTGTTCAAAGGGCATCTGAAGCAGAAAGAATAAGAAAGACTAGATTCATTTGGGGACTATTTGAGACTCTTCGAGGAATGTTTTCACTGATCTGTCATTCCACAGAGATTGGTTTTCGAGGCCTACACAATGCCAGTCACAGCTCTAGACACTGAAGATATAGCAGAGGGGGCAAAAAAAAAAAAAATCCAGGTAAATATCTCTACCCTCATAAAGCTTACATTCTAGCTAGAAGAGATACACTAAGAAAACAGAAAATTAATTTAAAATACACAATATTTCAGCTAGATAAGTATTATGAAGGCAAGTAAAGCACGGAAGAGGCATAGGGGATGCTAAGGTGGGAGAGGGTGGTAACTTTAAATCAAGTGATCAGGAATGTCTCCCTGAGAATGTGGTTTCTGAGCAACTGACAAAGATCCTGCAAAACCCACAGACTTCTGTCCTGCCTCAGGAACAAAGTTTTTTGAAAGAGATCTTTTTTTTGGTAGTCAAATATATACAATACAAAATGTGTCATTTAAACTATTCCCATGTGTACAATTCAGTGGTATTCATTCCATTCACAATGTTGGGCCCCTAGTAACCTCTAATCCTCTGTCTCTAAGACTCTGCTTATTCTAGATCTTTCATGTAAGTGGGATCATATGATACATGTCTTTCTGTGTTTAACTTATTTCACTTAGTGGAATGTTTGCAAGGTTTTCCTGTGCTATAGCATGTGTCAGTACTTCATTCCCTTTTATGGATGAATAATATTCTATTGTACGCATATACTATACCATATTTTGTTTATCCATTCATCTGTTGATGAACATATTCATTATTTCCACCTTTTAATTATTGTGAATAATGTTGTAATGAATAAGGCTGTGCAAATATCTGTTGGGTTGCTGCTGTTTTCAATTCTTCAGGGTGTACCTACCAACAAAATTGCTGGATCATGTGATAGTTCTATGTTTAGTTTTTTGAGAAACTACTGACTTTTCTATAGTGACTATAACATTGTACGTTTCCAACAGCAATGCACCAACCTACAAGGGTTCTACCAACACTTGTTATTTTTCCTTTTTTTTTAAATAGAGTCTCGCTCTGTCACCCAGGATGGAGTGCAGTGGCACAATCTCAGTTCACTGCAACCTATGCCTCCTGGGTTCAAGTGAGTCTCCTGCCTCAGACTCCTGAGTAGCTGGGACTACAGGCACATGCCACCATGCCCAGCTAATTTTTCTATTTTTAGAATAGGGTTTCACCAGGTTGACCAGGATGGTCTCAATCTCCTGACCTCATGGTCCACCTGCCTCTGCTTCCCAAAGTACTGGGATTACAGCATGAGCCACTGAACCTGGCCTATTTTTCCTTTTTTAAAAATTATAGCCAGTTAGGTGCAGTGGCTCATGCCTGTAATCCCACACTTTGGAAGGCCGAAGTGGGTGGATCACCTGAGGTCAGGAGTTCGAGACTAGTCTATAGGGGGAAGCCGCCCCCAATATTTCAACATAGGTTCTTTCTATTTTCCATAAGTGTTGGCTGACTGAGAAATAAACAGAAAGAGTACAAAGAGAGGAATTTTACAGCTGGGCCTCCAGGGGTGACATCACATATTGGTAGGACCATGATGCCCACCTGAGCTGCAAAACCAGCAAGTTTTTATTAAGGATTTCAAAAGGGGATGGGGTGTAAGAACAGGGAGTAGGCCACAAAGATCACATGCTTCAAAGGGCAAAACCAGAACAAAGATCCCATGCTTCTGAGGAAACAGGACAAGGGCAAAATCAGAACTACTGAAAAGGGTCTATGTTCAGCTGTGCACATATTGTCTTAATAAACATCTAAAACAACAGAAAACAGGGTTATAGAGCAGAGAACCGGTCTGACCTCAAATTTACCAGGGTGGGTTTTTTTCCCCACCCTCATAAGCCTGAGGGTACTGTAGGAGACCAGGGCATATTTCAGTCCTTATCTCAACCACATAAGACAGACACTCCCACACCAGCTGTTTATAGACCTCCCCCCAGGAATGCATTCCTTCCCCAGTGTATTAATTATTAATATTCCTTGCTAGGAAAAGAATTTAGTGGTATCTTCCCTACTTGCATGTCCGTTTATAGGCTCTTTGCAAGAAGAAAAATATGGCTCTATTTTGCCCAACCCCACAGGCAGTCAGACCTTATGGATGTCTTCCCTTGTTCCCTGAAAATTGCTGTTATTCTGTTCTTTTTCAAGGTGCACTGATTTCATATTTCAAGCACACATGTTTTACAATCAATTTGTACAGTTAACACAAATATCGTAGTGGTCCTGAGGTGACGTACATCCTCAGCTTATGAAGATAACAGGATTAAGAGATTAAAGTAAGACAAGTATAAGAAATTATAAGAGTATTATTTGGGCACTGGTAAATGTCCATGAAATCTTCACAATTTATGTTCCTCTGCCGCGGCTTCAGCTGGTCCCACCATTCAGGGTCCCTGACTTCCCACAACACCAGCCTGGTCAACCTGGTGAAACCCCATCTCTACTAAAAATACAAAAATTAGCCAGGCAAGGTGGCAGATGCCTGTAATCCCAGCTACTTGGGAGGCTGAGGCAGGAGAATTGCTTGAACCAGGAGGCGGAGGTTGCAGTGAGCCAGGATCATGCCATTGCACTCCAGCCTGGGCCACAGAGTGAGACTGTCTCAAAAAACAAACAAAAAAAAAAAAGAAAGAAAGAAAAAAAGTATAACCATCCTCACAGGTATAAAGTAGTATCTTATTGTGGTTTTGATTTGCATTTCCCTAATGACTAGAGGTGTCAAACACATTTTCATGTGCTTATTGGCCACATGTATCTTCTCTGGAGAAATGTGCATTTAAGTCATTTGCCCATTTTTTTAAATTTGGTTGTCTTCTTTTTGTTGACCTTTAGGAGTTCTTTACATGTTCTTGATATTAAATCCTTACCAGATATATACTTTGCAAATATTTTCTATTTGAAGAGGTCTTTTAACAAAACCAGATTGAAAAGTTCAAGGAGTGAGGTTAAATGAAAAAGTAAAGGAGGCAGAGCACAGATTATTATTTGAGAGAATGGGTAGTAAAGAGAAAGAGGTCAGTAAAGAAGATTCATTTTATAAAACTGAGAGATATAGAAATGAAGGAAAGATATGGTGAAAAGTGACAGATTCAAAGAGGGATAATTGATAGGGTGAGGTTTCAGAGAAGAGAGTGGTTATAAGGGTATATAAGGCTATGGCTGGAATGTGAGTTGTGAAAAGAAATGATGGTCATCAGTGACCTCGTTTGCCTGACAGAAGAAGGAAAGTGATAAAACAGGGCTCCTTGCCCGCTCTGCCATCCTCTTGAATGTGGGAAGACAATTTAAAGCAAATCAAGTCAGTATCTTGAATTTATAATTTCTCCCTTATAAATTGTATATGGTTACTGAACAGCTATTTATCTCCAAAACAGCTTCAAAGAAAAAGCATAAAACTGATGCCTGTACATTACAAGCATGAAATCAAATTCCTTTAAAAGCGCCTAAATTTTCTGTGTTTCCCAATTTCTGGGTCAAAACATTTCGTAAAGAACTGCTTCCTATTGACCCTTTGAATGGTGGTATGATGAAACTTTTATTTTGTTAAGCCTACCCCTATAATTATGTGTGTTTATTCATAGTATTCTCAAATTTATGCTATAAATATCCATGTTTCAAGACTCAAAGTAAAACAACCTTTACCAGTTGCTCCTGCAACACCAGCCTTTTATTGTGTCTGCAAAGAAAAGTTCTGTAATCAAGAATGTTGAGAAATGCTCCATCCTCTTGCCCACTGTTGGAGTTAAAGGGTTCATTACCATATTGAAAGACCTTAACAGTCCTGCAGAAAAGAAACCAGTTTAACTTGGATAACCCAGGTTTTTAAAAAACTCATTCAAGCATAGAATACTTTGTTCTATGTCAGCTAGCACCTACTAACCCCCTAGGACTAGAACTCCAGAAAATGAGTTTTGGTCCAAAAAATGAGTTTTGGGAAATGCTGACCTGGATGAACAATTCCTTCTCTGGGGTATTCCTCCTCTCATTAGTTTCATCTCACTACTCTCGGAAGAAAATCTGTCTCATCTTTGCCAGTGTTTTTGTTGTGTCCCTCCAGTTCTTCTGCTCTTTGCTTTCCTCTAGGAAGCATTTAGAGTGGCATTTCCATGAACAGCACTCTAGAGAATCAAGTCTCATAATAAAAGCTGAAATATAAAGAAATACATATACACATATAAACATATGTACATACATACACACAGAGGTATACCGATACACATACATACACGTGTGTGTGTAACTATATATGCATGTACATTATTTGTGTTAATCTGTTCTCACACTGCTGATAAAGACATATCCAAGACCGAGCAATTTACAAAAGAAAGAGGTTTAATGGACTTACAGTTTCATATGACTGGGGAGGCCTCACTATCATAGCAGAAGGCAAGGAGGAGTAAGTCACATCTTACATGAATGGCAGCAGGCAAAGAGAGGGCTTGTGCAGGGAAAGTCTCCCTTATAAAACATCAGATCTCATGAGACTTACCTACTATCATGAGAACAGATGGGAAAGACCAGCCCCCATGATTCAATTACCTCCTACCAGGTCTCTCCCACAACACATGGGAATTCAAGATAAGATTTGTGTGGGGACACAGACAAACCAAATCATTATTTTTATTATTGTTAGTTCAATTTCTTTATACTGCTCTAATTTCTGAAACCTCTTTGGCAGTTTCATGGGCACCTTTCCATGGCATAGGGTTTTCAGGCAGAGACAGCTCAGTAGGAGTGTGGAAATGTGTCCTAGGGTTGTGGAGAAGGCTGCAAATGGATACCCATATGAACACACAGGCTGACAGTAAGGTGGCATGGCAGACAGCTTCCAGCCTGCCCACATATACTTCTGGAGAAAGGGGCAGTTGGTTTGCAACAAACTGGTTTGGCAAGCCTATTGGGTCTTTCCTGCTGCTATGATCAGGAATCTCTACTGTGATTACAATGAAGGGATTCCACAAACATGAACACCATCTACTAAACATATGTGATATGGAGGGTCCATTCCAAGATGGCTAAATAGGAACAGCTCCAGTCTGTAGCTCCCAGCATGATTGATGCAGAAGACAGGTGATTTCTGCATTTCCAACTGAGGTGCCTGGTTCGTCTTACTGGGACTGGTTGGACAATAGGTAGAGCCCACAGAGGGCAAGTCAAAGCAGGGCAGGGCAACACCTCACCCAGGAAGTGCAAGGGATTGGAGGATTTCCCTTTCCTAGCCAAGTGAAGCCGTGACAGACTGTACCTGGAAAAATGGGACACTCCTGCTCAAATACTGCACTTTTCCAATGGTCTTAGCAAACAGCACACCAGGAGATTATATCCCATGCCTGGCTCAGTGGGTCCCATACCCACGGATCCATGCTCACTGCTAGTGCAGCAGTCTGAGATCAACCTGCGAGGCAGCAGCCAGTGTTTGCCACTGTTTTTGTTGTGTCCCTCCAGTTCTTT
The DNA here is from genome assembly GCF_001698545.2 of Rhinopithecus bieti. Taxonomy (NCBI): domain Eukaryota; kingdom Metazoa; phylum Chordata; class Mammalia; order Primates; family Cercopithecidae; genus Rhinopithecus; species Rhinopithecus bieti. The sequence continues at coordinate 1,788,982 of NW_016811519.1, read as the reverse complement.
TGCTCTTTGCTTTCCTCTAGGAAGCATTTAGAGTGGCATTTCCATGAATGGCACTCTAGAGAATCAAGTCTCATAATAAAAGCTGAAATACAATGAAATACATGTACACATATAAACATATGTATGTACATATGTTTAGATGTATGTACATTATATGTATATACATTATATGTATGTACATTATATGTATATACATTATATGTATGTACATATGTATGTACACTCCCCTGCGAGCAGCAGCCTCACAGGGGAGTGGTGTCTGCCATTTTTGAGTCTTGAGTAGGTAAACAAAGCAGCTGGGAAGCTCGAACCTGGGCAAAGTCCACCACAGCACAGCAAGGCTTGCTGCCTCTATAGACTCCACCTCTCGGGGAAGGGCATAGCTGAACAAAAGGCAGCAGAAACGTCTGCAGACTTAAATGTCTCTGTCTGACAGCTCTGAAGAGAGCTGTGGTTCTCTCAGCACGGTGTTTGAGCTCTGAGAATGGACAGGCTGCCTCCTCAAGTGGGTCCCTGAACCCCATGTAGCCTAAATGGGAGACACTCCAAGTAGGGGCTGACTGATACCTCATACAGGTGGGTGCCCCTCTGGGACAAAACTTCCAGAGGATGGATCAGGCAGCAATATTTGCTGTTCTGCAATATTTGCTATTCTGCAGCCTCTGCTGGTGATACCCAGGCAAAAAGGGTCTGGAGTGGACCACCTGCAAACTTCAACAGACCTGCAGCTGAGGGACCTGACTGTTAGAAGGAAAACTAACAAACAGAAAGGAATAGCATCAACATTAACAAAAAGGACAGTGTACCTGAAAGTGACGGGGGAATGAAACCAAGTTGGAAAACACTCTTCAGGATATTATTCAAGGAGATCTTCCCCCACCTAGCAAGGCAGGCCAATATTCAAATTCAGGAAACACAGAGAAAACCACAAAGATACTCCGCGAGAAAAGGAATCCCAAGGCACAAAACTGTCAGATTCACCAAGGTTGAAATGAAGGAAAAAATGTTAAGGGCAGCCAGAGAGAAAGGTAGGGTTACCCACAAAGGGAAGCCCATCAGACTAACAGTGGATCTCACGGCAGAAAATCTCCAAGCCAGAAGAGAGTGGGGTCCAATATCCAATATTTCTAAAGAAAATAATTTTTGACCCAGAATTTCATATCCAACCAAACTAAGCTTCATAAGTGAAGGAGAAATAAAAATCCTTTACAGACATGCAAATGCTGAGAGATTTTATGACCACCAGGCCTGCCTTACAAGAGCTCCTGAAGGAAGCACTGAACATGGAAAGGAACAACCAGTACCAGCCACTGCAAAAACATGTCAAATTGTAAAGAGCATCAATGCTATGAAGAAACTGCATTAATTAATGGGAAAAATAACCAGCTAACATCATAATGACAGGACCAAATTCACAAATAACAATATTAACCTTAAATGAAAAATGGGCTAAATGCCTCAATTAAAAGACACAAACTGGCAAATTGGATAAAGAGTCAAGACCCATCAGTGTGCTGTATTCAGGAGACCCATTTCACATGCAAGACACACATACGCTCAAAATAATGGATGGGGGAAGATCTACCAAGCAAATGGAAAGCAAAAAAAGCAGGGGTTGCAATCCTAGTCTCTGATAAAACAGATTTTAAACCAACAAAGATCAAAAGAGACAAAGAAGCCATTACATAATCATAAAGGGATCAATTCAGCAAGAAGAGCTAACTATCCTAAGTGTATATGCACCCAATACAGGAGCACCCAGATTCATAAAGAAAGTCCTTAGAGACTGACAAAGAGACCAAGACTCCCACACAATAATAATGGGAGATTTTAACACCCCGCTGTCAATATTAGACAGATCAACAAGACAGAAGGTTAACAAGGATATCCAAGACTTGAACTCAGCTCTGCACCAAGTGGACCTAACAGACATCTACAGAACTCTCCACCCCAAATCAACAGAATATACATTCTTCTCAGCACCACATCACACTTATTCCAAAATTGACCACATAGTTGGAAGTAAAGCACTCCTCAGCAAATGTAAAAGAACAGAAATCGTA
>NW_016811519.1:1784199-1785806 GCF_001698545.2 Rhinopithecus bieti | reverse complement strand
CAAAGCCTGGCAGAGACACACACAAAAAAGAAAATTTTAGAACAATATCCCTGATGAACATCAATGAATATCAATGCAAAAATCCTCAAAAAAAACACTGGCAAACCAAATCCACATCAAAAAGTTCATCCACCAGGATCAAGTCGGCTTCATCCCTGGGATGCAAGGCTGGTTCAACATGCACAAATCAATAAATGTAATCCATAACATAAACAGGACCAATGACAAAAACCACAGGACTATCTCAATAGACACAGAAAAGGCCTTTGACAAAATTAAACAGCCCTTCATGGTAAAAATTCTCAATAAACTAGGTATTGATGGAACATATCTCAAAATAATAAGAGCTATTTATGACAGACCCACAGCCAATATCATACTGAATGGGCAAAAACGGGAAGCATTCCCTTTGAAAACCAGCACAAGATAAGGATGCACTCTCTCACCACTCCTATTCAACATAGTTTTGGAAGTTCTGGCCAGAACAATCAGGCAGGAGAAAGAAATAAAAGTTATTCAGTTAGGAAAAGAGGAAGTCAAATTGTCCCTGTTTGCAGATGACATGATTGTAGATTTAGAAAACCCCATCATCTCAGTCCCAAATTTCCTTAAGCTGATAAGCAACTTCAGCAAAGTCTCAGGATACAAAATCAATGTGCAAGAATCACAAGCATTCCTATACACCAATAACTGACAAACAGAGAACCAAATCATGAGTGAACTCCCATTCACAATTGCTTCAAAGAGGATTCCTTGGAATCCAACTTACAAGGGATGTAAAGGACCTCTTTGATAAGAACTGCAAACCACTGCCCAACGAAACAGAAGAGGACACAAACTAATGGAAGAACATTCCATGCTCATGGATAGGAAGAATCAATATCGTGAAAATGGCCAACTGCCCAAGGTAATTTTATAGATTCAATGACATCCCCATCAAGCTACCAATGACTTTCTTCACAGAATTGGAAAAAGAAAACTACTTTAAAGTTCATATGGAACCAAAAAAGAGCCCACATTGCCAAGACAATCCTAAGCAAAAAGAACAAAGCTGGAGGTATCACACTACCTGACTTCAAACTATACTACAAGGCTACAGTAACCAAAACAGCATGGTACAGGTACCAAAACAGATATATAGACCAATGGAACAGAACAGAGGCCTCAGAAATAACACCATAGATCTACAACCATTTGATCTTTGACAAACCTGACAAAAACAAGAAATGGGGAAAGGATTCCCTATTTAATAAATGGTGCTGAGAAAACTGGCTAGCCATACGTAGAAAGCTGAAACTGCATCCCTTCCTTAAAACTTTTACAAAAATTAATTCAAGATGGATTAAAGACTTAAATGTTAGACCTGAAACCATAAAAAATCCTAGAAGAAAACTTAGGCAATACCATTCAGAACATAGGCATGGGCTAGGACTTCATGGCTAAACCACCAAAAGCAATGGCAACAAAAGCCAAAATTGACAAATGGGATCTAGTTAAACTAAAGAGCTTCTGCACAGCAAAAGAAACTACCATCAGAGTGAACAGGCAACCTACAGAATGGGAGAAAATTTTTGCAATCTACCCATCTGACAAAAGGCTAATATCCA
>NW_016811519.1:1675163-1782808 GCF_001698545.2 Rhinopithecus bieti | reverse complement strand
AAAAAAAAAAAAAAAAAAAAAAAAAAATGTGGCCGAGTGTGGTGGCTCACTTCTGTTAATCCTGGCACTTTGGGAGGCCAAGGGGGTGCAGATCACTTAAGGTCAGGAGTTTGAGACCAGCCTAGCAACATGGTCAACATGGTGAAACCCTGTCTCAAATAATAATACAAAAATTAGCTGGGCATGGTGGTGCATGTCTGTAATCCCAGGTACTCGGGAAACTGAGGCATGAGAATCACTTGAACCCAGGAGGCAGAGGTTGCAGTGAGCTGAGATCATGCCTGCACTCCTGCCTAGGCGACAGAGTGAGATTCTGTCTCAAAAAAAAAAAAAAAAAAAAAAAATTCAAATGTTACATAGTACGTATTCCACTTTGTAAAAAAATTGGAAAACTACTTTTAAAGGCATTAACAAACAAGAAGTTCTGGAGAAATAACGTTTTACAGTCACAACAAACAAACATCAAATACCCAACCATGTTTTGGCTTGTACTGTAAGTTCACCATGTGGTCCTCATAGTTTCCTCTGTTAAGATGGAACTCTTTGGGGGAAACCAGCATGAAGGCAAAAAGAATCACCACGATCTCTACTGAATCCTTGCCTCGATCCCCAAAGTCACTGTTGAACACGTATGACCATTCTGGCGATGGGAGGCCGTTCTTTTCAACAAGAAGACCAGTCAAAGAATGAATCAGAGGAGGGGAACATTCAGGTAAAACCAATAGGCATTTGACAATCACATCATGTCTGACACCAATTCTGTGCTTTTTAGGTTTCCTCCAAACATGAAATGTCAGTAAATGATGAAAATACCTAAAAAAAAAAAAAAAAAAAGGTGATAATGTTTAATAGCACATAGCAGATACCAAAAAAACAACAGAATATTAACAAGCACGAATGTTTTCATGTTTAACAAAGCATAGCACAAAACTTTAAGCACTGCCTTTCATTTCAAAAGACGCCAGGAAGTCTGAAACATAAGATGCACATTAGATAACCAACCAAACAAGAAGCAATATCCCAGAAAAAAAAACCTACAAAATATGAATTTGAATTCCAAATTCAAAGGAGCATACTGAGTTTCTATTCCTTGGTCTAGAATCGGAATAACAATGCTATTTATTTAGGTGTAGAAATCAAAATTTAATATAAAAAGGAAGATATTTCATGGGAGAAGATATTCTAGTCTAGAGATATTTAGGAGATAGGGAGAGATTAGACCAAAAACCAGGTCAATATGAAATGGCAGACATCAAATTAAAAAACATGGGTCCCAATGTTGCCACAACAGCAGACCTCCCTAGGGGTCAAAATAAATGAAAAGAGAGGAAGATTATAATCTCATTAAGGCAGCAAAATATAGAAAATAGACATGAATGTGTATCTGTGGTAAAATACAGTACTGATGGAAATTTTAGTCATGCTTAAATTTTGCAAGTCAGCCTGTGGCCATTGTTACAAGGGAAGGCAAAGTTTCCATGAGTGGCAAACACTTGACGTCTGTGTCATCATTCTCCCCTCCAATAAACATGGTAGCCATTGCTAATTCATAGCGAAACTTTCCTTCTTTAATCTTAACAAGTCCTCAGAGGCCTTATCAGCTCAGCATTTTTGGTAGCCGCTTTGAGACCATTAGAGTTGTTATGTGTAATGTGACCTATCTGCCACTCTTGAATTTAATTTGTATTGTAAAAGGAAGTGAGAGCCACATTTCCGGGACAAGTTGTACCGTACAAATAACAAGTTTAGATGAAAGAAGGTTCCTGATTTCCAAACCGAATTTAGCACCCACCTAGAGAGGAGAAGAATATGAAGTAATGCCAAGCTGTAAGAAATCCAGCCGGGGTACACAGTAAGTCTTAAAAGAGAAAAGGAGAATAACTACAGCTGATAAAGGGTTGTAATGACCAAATGAATCCCCAAATCAGAGACTAGGTTAAATAAAAGCAGGGCTGATGCAAAGATATTGGATTTGGGTACTAAGAGATTTTCAAGTAGATCTCTGAGTGCTATTTGTGTGCTGTGACTACCTCAGGAATCCAGGTGGGAGAGGCAATTATGTGTCTGCAGAAAAGGCAGAATGAGTTCTATTTTCAAGGAACCTATGCCAAAAATACAAGTGAGGAAATTGGCTCATGCTTAGGCAGAAGTTGGTGATCGAGGAAGAATTTTTTTTTAAATAATAGGAATCACAAAAATATGATTAAAACTCCATGGAAAGAACCCCAGAGACTAAAGGTCTATTTTATAATAGCAACAGAAAGAGATGGAAAAATCCCAAAGGGAAAACCTGCGGGGACATAGCTGAGCAGCAAGAAATCAGAGGAAATTAATAAGAGACCCGACACAAACCTCACAAACCAAGACTTCAAGTGGCAGGAGGAAAAATTGCAAACTTTCTGTGAGTTAGGAATGGTGGAGAGGACCAGTGAAAATTAGGGGAAGTGAATTTAAACCGAGCTTTGCAGAGTGAAAGACATACACATCATTTTAGATTAAGATGGGGCTATAACTGAGGAGTTCATGACTCATGAGTAGAGGCCACACATCTATAGTGGCTTTGCCAGGCCATGCTCTTTCATCTCTAGTTTCTCTGTTAACCCTAGCATCTTCTTTCCACTCTACTAATTCCTCATGTACTGCCTACCCACTCTTTCATGCAACTCAAATGGAGGGAAGAAATGACGCCGGGTTAATGGTCAGACAGCCTAAGCTTTGAATCTTAACTCCTATGCTTACTTTCTGTTTACAGCCACTGTTCCCTCACTTGTTAAGTGGAAATAGTAATTCATTGCTTTAAATGCCATTATGAGAACAAAATAAGAAAAGATATATAGAGCATCCAGAACCATACTTCATACTGCTAGTTTCTTAATAATAACCAGTTATTGTTATTAAAAAGCCAAATAATTCCACTGTACTCTTCTTCTATAAATTAGTGTGATAAATATTTTATTTGACTGACATGCCCAACACTGAAAAATAAATTGAATAACTTCTGCTTCTGGCCATGAGAGAGTAATAGGATCCAGGATCATCCTCCCACCATAAATAATTACAAAAGTAGACAAAATATATAAACAACTGCTTTCAGACTTTGGACCACAGGCAGCACAGGACTGTGATCCTTAATAAAGAAAAATAACAGAGGTGAGTCCTAAAATTGCTCTGGCTTAATTTTTTTTTCTGGTGCAGAGAGGAGGAATCCAAACAGAGCCCCACAGAGTCTGAGAGTTGAAGCAACAGAGATCAAAGACTGGGAAGGCTGAGGCAGCTAAAACATTCAGGGCAGAATAGCAGAAAAAAATTGAGTGACAAGAGAAAAAGCCCTAAAATTAACGTAGGGGTCAATTTGAGTCTTTGACTGAATATCAGTTTACAGATGTATAAGAAAAATCTCCATGAAATCAAGCACAGAACAACTTTCAGGGAAAGAACAATTCTGGGGGCATATAAGCTAAAGTTTTTCAGAGCTCACATGGGGCTAGGAACTATGTATGATTCCGGAAGCCAGAGTGGTGAAACTGTGTTGAGTGCATGGGGCATTCAGTAGAGAGCTCAGAACAGTCACAAATTACTAGTGAGAATAAAGTAATCCCATACTTACTATAAAAAAATGAAAACAATTAAAAGCAAGTCTCAAAAGGATCAAAGTGATCCACAAGTAACTTACTGCCTACCAACACTCAGTAAAGGAAAAGCCAAAAAAAGAAAAACCTCAAAAACTTTCAACCATTTGAAATTTATAATGCCTATCATCCAATTAAAAATTGCTAGGCATATAAAGAAGCAATCCTAGAAACATAAAAAAAAAAATAAAGAAATCAATGTAAACAGACCCAGGCGTGATGGAGATGGTACATTGGCAAATGAAGATGTTAAATATGCCCAATATGCTCAGAAATTTGAAGGAAAAATGTTGATGTAACAAAGATAGAAATAAAAGATGCAAAAAAATAAAATGTGTAGAAATAAAATATAAATTATGTGAAATTAAAATTTTACTGGATAGGATTGTAGCAATTTTACACTACAAAAAAGATCAGTAAAATTGGAAACGTAATAATAGAAACGATCCAAAATTAAATACACGGAATAAAAAGATTGAAGAAAAGAGAAAATTTTTAAAGAAAATACCAAGTTGTCTAATACATGGACATCATAGAAGTACAAGTAAAAGGGTGGGTAGGACAGAAAATATTCTTAAATAATAATGGTCAGAAATGCTCCACATTTCATAAAAATTATAAACTTACAGCTCCAAGGAACTCAAGAAACTTTAAGTAGAAAAAACATCAGAAAGAAAGAAAGGGAGGGGAGGAAAAGAGGGAGAGATGAAGGGAAAGAAAAGTGCAGGAAGACTCATTATAATTGAATTGCTGAAAAACAGAGATAAAGAGAAAATCTTAAAATTAGCCAAAGAAGAAAGGTCAAATAGATCTTAAAGAGCAAAGATAAGAATCACTTCAGACTTTATGAAAATTATGCAAATCAGAGGCAATGGAATGACATATTTAAAGTGTTGAAATTAAAAAATAACTGTTATCCTAAAATTCTATAACCATGAAAATAGCTTCCAAAAATAAAGCAGAAATAAAGACTTTTTACTTAGACGCACAAAAGCTGATGTGAGCAGACCTGCACTATAAGAAACATTAAAAGAAGTTCTTTAGAAAACAGGAACACTGTGTCAAAGGAAAATCTGAATTTACAAAAATGAATGAAGAGTAAAGGAAGTGATAAATATATTGTAAAATTATTTAAATGACACTTGTCTAAAGTAAAAAAATAATGAAATGTATCATGTGGCTTATAATGAATATAAATAAAATACATTTGTTAATAGCACAAATTATTGTGCTATTATTATTGGAGGGGACAAATACAAGATACTAACATTATACATGAAATGATGTAATATTGTTTTATATATATAGTACTTAGTTAAAGATGTAGATTATAAAGATCAGAGAAACAACTGAAAACATCCCCACAAACAGATATAGCTAATAAACCAACATGGAGATAAAATGTAACCATAAAAATGTTCAATAAACTCAAAAGAAAGCACAAAAACCAGAAAAATGAACAAAACAAACGGCACAAATAGAAATGACATAGCAAGATACTAGATATAAATTCAACCATATTGATAATTAGATTAAATATTTTGTTTAATGCTCCAATTAAAAATAAATATTTGGACAAGATAAGAAACCAAAACCCACTTTATAAGCTGTCTATAGAAAACTGACTTTAAAAATAAGGATACAGATAGTTTAAAAGGAATGGAAAGATACACGATACAAACTCTATTCACAATGTAGCTAGAGTGGCTAAATTAGTATCAAAGAAAGTGGAACAAGGAATGCTATCAAGGATAAAAGGAACATAGCATAATAGAATATTAATTAATCAAGAAGACAGCAAACTTAAATGCATGTGCAGCCAATAACAGCATTTCAAAATACATGAAACAAAAACTGACAGAAGAAGAAAATAAGCAATTTCACAATTATAGTTGGAGATTTCAAAATCCCTTTCTCAACAACTGATAAAACAATTAGACAAAAATTCAGCAACTATATGGAAGACTTGAACATTATCAAACCACCTGATCTAATTTACAAATATAGAACATTCCATCCAATAAGAGCAGAATATATATTCTTTTTAGATTCACCCAAAATGTTTACTAAGATATTATATTCTGGGTCATAAAAAACATTCAAAAATTTTCAAAAGTAAAATCATAGAAGATATATTTTGTGACCACACAAAATTAAATTAGATGTTAGAATATACATTTTGAAAATATTCAAACTTTTGGAAACTAAGTGATAGACTTTTAAATAACTTTTGGTTAAAGAAAAGTTATAAGAAATATTAGAAAATATTTTGATCTGGAGGAAAATGTAGATACATCAAACTTTATGGATGCAACTGAAGCAATGATTAAGGAATTGTATAGCTTTAAATACTTACATTTGAAAACCATAAAGATCTAAAATAAATGACTTAAACTTTCATTTTATTGTAATTGGGGCAGGGAATAAAGGAAAGGAAAGAGAAAAAAACCAAGAAAGGAGGGAGTGAAACGGAAGGAAAGAAAGGAAGAAAGAGAAAAGAAAGAAAGAAGGAAGGAAGAGAAAGAAAGAAAGAAAGAAAGAAAGAAAGAAAGAAAGAAAGAAAGAAAGAAAGAAGGAAGGAAGGAAGGAAGGAAGGAAGGAAGGAAGGAAGGAAAGAAAGAAAGAAAAAGAAAGAGGGAGGGAGGAAGGAAGAGAGAGAAAGAGAAAGTATGGTAGAAAGAGAGAGAGAGAAAGAAAGAAAAAGAAAGAAAAGAAAGAAAGAGAAAGGAAGGAAGGAATGAAGGAAGGAAGGAAGGAAGGAAAACAGGGAGAGAAGGAAAGAAAGAGGGGAGAGAGAAGGAGGAAGGAAGGAAGGAAGGAAGGAAGGAAGGAAGGAAGGAAGGAAGGAAGGAAGGAAGGAAGGAAGGAAGGAAAGGAGGGAGGGAGGGAGGGAGGAAGGAAGGAAGGAAGGAAAATCCACCAAGACTCATTATAATTGAACTGCTGAAAAACAGAGATAAAGAGAAATTCTTAAATGTAGCCAAAGAAAAATGACCAAATGGGTCTAGAAGAACAAATCACTTCTGACTTCACAAAAAGTATGCAAATCAGAGGCAATGGAACGACATATTGAGGATTTAATACAGGACAGGACTTTTGGAAACTTTTCATTCATTTAATCTTCAAGACAATGCTCTGAGGTAGTCTGTGTTTTCCACATTTTACAAAAGAGAAAGCTGAGGCTCACAGAAATAAATGACACATAGTAGTCATTAGCAGTAGGAGCACAACCAGAATGTAATGCAGGTCCCCCAGGTGTCCAATACTTGACCTCTTACCTCTTCCCACCATCCCAGTCATTTGTAGCTTTGGTAGACCTGATCATATCAGTGTTATGGTGCTTATTAGGTGAGAAGCACTGTTCTAAGTGCCTTAGAGCAATTCATTTAATCTTAATAACAATTCAATGAGGCATGTCCTACAGTTTTATCACTGTCTTACATGTGAGGAAACTGAGGCACAGAGATGTTAAGTCATTTGCCCAAGGATAAAATGTCTATAGGCAGAAGGTCCAGAATTTGACATAACCTAAGTAGTTCCAGGGTTGCTGGCCTCAACCACCCTGCTGTACTGCCTCTTACCACAAGCTGTCAAGTACACGTGCATCCTTGCTACCCCCAGGTGAGCAATGGCAAGTAAATCCTGCTCATCAGAGGTCTGATCAGCAGCCACTCCAGAGGCAAGCCAGACATGGATAGATACATCAGCAAAACCTTCTCCAGCTTATTTTTTTCTTAAACTTTTCATAGTTCAGGTAACCACTAGAATAATAGATAATAGACTCCAGTTTTTCACCCTTCAGGAAATGTATTTCCCAGTCCACATGCCAGCACATATCCCAAGCTGGGATGACAACTGGGTTTTATTTTTCTTAGAAAAGGTGAATTTCACACATGGAGTTGATCTCCATGGGTTGCTTTTGGTTTTGTTTTTATTTTTACTTTTTTTTAAGAAAGAAAATATACATTGGGAAGTTGTCCAAAACAGCATAGCAATTATTTACACTGCTTTTGTGCAGACCCTTCTCCCAGCTGCTGCTAAAAAAGCAAGAAGACATTTCACCAAATGTTGTACCTGTGGCAACTCCCTTCTGTTTGTTACCTCTGAAGAAGCAAAGTGAATTTTGCCAAGAAGCGATGTGAAATATGTTCTCAGAACCATATCCCTCCTTCTGTTTCCATGGGTAGGTGGGGGTGAATTTTTTCAGACTCCCTTTACTTATTTTGTCCTCATGGAGATGAAATAATTGATCTAATTGCTCAATTTGGGAAGAATTCTGGAACAAGTTCTGTTTCTCTTTTATATTGTCTTGAGCTGCCTTCAGGGCTAAGAGAAGAACTAACCTTAAATTTGTGTGTGGCTGGTTTCACAGCTCAAGAGACAATTTCCCCACAGGATTTCAAGCTGACTTTGGATTTATGCATAAGAAGCAAAAACTTTGTTTTTACTTCTACTATACATGAGAAACTGATCCCTCCTGTGATCCCAGCACGTTGGGAGGCCGAGGCAGGAGGATAGCTTAAGGCCAGAAGTTCAAGACCAGCCCTGAAACATAGTGAGACCCCATCTCTAGAAAAAAAAAAAAATTAAATATAATTAGCCAGGCATGGTGGCACACACCTGTAGTCCCACCTATTGACTACAGGTATGGGCCAATCATAGTCAGTCAGTGGGACTACAAGTGTGTGCCACCTCTAGAGGCTAAGGTGGGAAGATCGCTTGAGTCCAGGAGTTGGAAGCTGCAGTGAGCTATGATCACGATCATGCTACTGCACTACAACCTGGACAATGGAATGAGACCCTATCTCTAAGAATAATAAAAAGAAGTTGAAATTTACTTGAAAGGGAAATCTCTTAGGTCAAAGCAATTCCATGATGGGGATCTGTGGTAGTGGTCACAGTAACATAAAACCGAAATGCCTGCTCACAAGATTTTGGAGTGCATGGAAGCCAAACTATTGAACAAAGCTCACCCTTCACGAAAGTATCTTCAAAATTCTAGTAACACAAGTCCCTAAGGGGGAATGGGACTTGCGAGGTTCTACATACACTTGAAAAAGCAAAGCACTCGAATAAGACCAGTGACTGGAGCTGCCGTCATCTGAATTTCTACACGTTGCTAGCAGGTGGAAAGATCTCAAGAGACCTTTTCTGACAAAGAAGTCAATATGAGGACAAAGACTTTCTCTCACATACATAGTAAATGCAGTGTCCAAAATTAAGCTCTGGTGAGAACATTTCTGCCAACTGTGTTCACATCCATGGATTGTGACTTCAGGATAAGCGGCAGCTACTGATCGACATGCTGATGAAGCTAAAACTTCTCTCAAAGGCCGTTAAGTTTCTGGGTACCATCTGTGCCAACACTAATTCAGATAATGCAGAAGGCTTGCTAAGTGTTGGGGTTTCTTTTCTGTTAGAGTTCTGAACAATTTGAGACAATGTGATACAGAGAACTAAAATACGAGGAGAGACTAAGTTAGGGTGACTAAGTCAAGTCCTGAAGTTAAGTGGACTTACGACTATTGAATTCCAGAATTAGGCAGACCTATCTGCTGAGTCACACCAGTGCTGGGGCCAGCACTTCCAGTCTTCCCTTGCCTCCTTGATGATCTCTAGACCTTTGCTTCTTTTCTAAGGACCCTTAACTGATTCCTCAACTTCTTTATACTGGGCCTGAATGTCAGACACTGGAGAAACAGGACTCAGTTTTCGATTAGACCCTGGGCTGACTTGCTTCACCAGGCTGCTTTCAGATGAAGAATTCTTCGAAGCATTGTGCTTCTCCTCCATCTCCATCCCTGCAGGAACAACAGAAAAGTTAAGCAAAGTATGTTCCCTGCTGGCAGTTCCTCTCAAGAGGAAGAAGAGTGAGCCAGCATGCACACACCCAGTGATAATTCTTCTCCAATGTTCAAGGTGAAGAAGCCAGAGAAGAATTCCCTTCTTCATGGAAACCAAGAGTGGCAAAATGGTGTTTCCATCTAGCAAAGTCCAAAGGAAATATTCCTTTTCTTCTCCTACTTTCTGCTTCAGATCAGTTTGTAAAATATTTTATCATAACTTAAGGAACTTGGTTCTTATACTTCAGTCTTTTGTATTTTTGCAACTCTTGTGGTTGTACAGTGCAGTGATTTAGAATAACATTAGCCCTTTACAAGTTTGTAACAGTAACAAAAGGACTATGGTAAAAAGTCATCTTGCTTTTACAGTTCATGGCTGACCTCAAATAATATGTACACCATTTTCTGTTAACATTTCAGTGTAGACCATTATAACTTTTCTGTCAGAAAAGGTGAAAACACTTTTCCTATTAATCAGTGGGCCAACAAAATTTTAAATTTTAAAGATTTTGTTTTTTTTTCCAGTGGCCATCAACTCCAGGGATATGAGCAAGGAAGCAAGCATATCACTTTTGCCCTTTGGCACCTAGAAGAGGGATTTCCAAATTATTTTGCTCCATCTATATCACCCAGGTCTCTCCATATATATTGATCTCCCTTTCAATAATCATACATGATTCTAGCTTCTCCACCCCACAAAGTCTTTTTTATCACAAATAGATTTATTCCACTTTTCAATTCTCTAGTATGCTTTCACTGATGAGTAGATAAAATAAAATAAGCTATAACTTTTTCAAAAATACAATTGACATGGTGGGCTTAAATTCAGTGGAGTGTGTCTGCAGAGCTGTAAAACAATGACCCTTGTTTCTCTTCATTGAAGTGATGGGTCAGTGACAGATATGACCATTAACTGTTGTCCCATCTGGACACCTTAACCATCACATATGACACCAGCCATAGAATTTCCTAACCTGATCTGCCAATGTTGAAAAGGTTAACGAATGTGATTGCTTAAATTTTACTCTTAAGCTACATTTTTTCAAGTATGTCACATCAATGGAGCTTGAGGAGGATTAACACATGAAAGTTTGAATTTCTGAAAGAATGTTCATTTTCTCAAGTTTTCAAGACTTTGAAAAAATTACTTTTTTAAAGACTTATTTTTTTTTTGCAAGACATCAACTCTCAGTAAATGTTTATCTTTAATTTTAACCTGAAACTAAGTTTGAGAAATTCCAGTCCACATGGATTTTATTTTCACAAAACTCATCAAAAAGGCTTACAGAAGACTGCCTCTGATGAAAAAAAAAAAGATGAAATTGCTACTTCAACTTCAAGAAAGTCTCGAGTGCTTTATTATTACTGTATGACTCAATTTACTCACAAATCTCCAATTGGTTGAAATCCAATTTAAATAGATGAAGAAATTTCAACACTTTCCAAAAAAGAAAGAAAAGGAAGAGAGAGAGAGAGAGAGAGAGAGAGAGAGAAAGAAAGAAAGAGAAAGAAAGAAAGAAAGAAAGAAAGAAAGAAAGAAAGAAAGAAAGAAAGAAAGAAAGAAAGAAAGAAAGCAAGCAAACCGCAAACAAGCAAGAAAGAGAGAGAAAGAAAGCAGGCAGGGAGGGAGGAAGAGAGGGAGAGAGGGAGGGTTGCAGAAGATACACTGACTTTCTGAATATCCACAACACTCAAACTATTAGAATCAGAGTAGGGTAGGTCACTGAACTGGAATTCTTTGATAATGCCTTGAAGAAATCCCTCCATTTGGTGGACTCTCAATAAGGACTCACTGTGGTCAGTACCACCAACCACTTTAGCACTTCCCTCTTCATTTCCCTACATTCTCTCCTCAACTCATATTTGTAACAAGGCCAAGGGGCTTACCATCTGCCTGTGATCATTTCTGCTTTCCACTGAAAGAAAATGAGCCCTACAGCTGACAACAAATACAAATCATGCCTTCCAGCCTTCCCTTGCCTCCTTGATGATCTCTAGACCTTTGCTTCTTTTTTAAGGACCCTTAACTGATTCCTCAACTTCTTTGTACTGGGCCTGAACGTCAGACACTGGAGAAACAGAACTCAGTTTTCAGTCAGGCCCTGGACTGACTTGCTTCACTAGGCTGCTTTCAGATGAAGAATTCTTCGAAGCATTGTGCTTTGTCTGCAGGCATCAGCCTGGACCAATGGAGACAGCCTGGGCTTTAGCACCAGAGCAGTCTGAATTTGAATCTTTGCTATTAATTTTATCAGCTGTATGACCCACACTGCAGCCAGAGTGTTCTTTCCAAGATGCAGTTCTGATCAAGTCCCTGCCTTCCTTAGAACACTTCAGTAGCTTACTATTGCTTTTGCATAAAGGCTGTGATGGTTAGTTTTATGTATCAGCTTGACTGGGCCACGGAGTGCCCAAATATTTGACTAAATATTTTGGGGTGTTTCTGTGAGGATGATTCTAGACGAGGTTAACAGTTGAATTGGTCGATTGAGTAAAGAAGATTGCCCTCGCCAATGTGGGTGGGCCTCATTCAGCTCATTGAAGGCCTGAATAGAATAAAAGGCTGAGTAAAGGAGAATTCACTCTCTCTGCCTGTCTTTGAGCTGGGAAATCAGTCTTAATCTGCCTTCAGACCCAGACTCGGACTGAAGATTACACCCTCAGCTCTTCTGCTTCTCAGGCCTTTGGACTTGGACTGAAATGACACCATCGCTCTCAGAGTCTACAGCTTGCTGACTGCAGATGTTGTGACTTAGCCTCCATAACTATGTTACTATTCTCCTTATAATACATTTACAATTTCCATTTCTCTGGAGAACTCTGACTAAAACAAAGACCAGACCTTGCATTCTGGCTTGCAGGCTCTGCAGATTCTCTGTCTCAACTCTTCCTTGAGCTTCTACCCATACCACTCTCTCATTCACACTCTAACTCTAGCCCTATTGCATCTCTCTCAGTATAGTGAGCTCTTTTGCTTGATTCAAAGGCAGGGGAAAACACACTTTTCCTGTAAATGGCCAGATGATAGGAATTTTGTTTAGGCTTTGCAGGCCAAATAGTCTCTATTGAAACTGTTCCCCTCTGCCTTTGTGGTGCCAGTGCAGCTGTAGACAACACATACATGAATGGGTGTGGCTGCATGACAATTCAACTAACACATGGGAGATTGGGGCCAATTGGTGGGAATGCAGATTGGGCTGGGCCTTAGTTTGCTGACCCCTACTGTACACCTTCATTCATGCTGTTTATTCTCTCTGTCTGGGACACCTTCCTTCTTCCCTTCACGTGGTAAACCCATTTTAGCTGTTTTATTTTCCTTGCCCTAGTTAGATGCCACTTTCTCCAGAAATTTTCCTTTATGCCACCTCTAGATTATGTACCCTCTCCCCATGAACTTTTAATGTGCCTTATACTTTCTCCACTATTGGCTCATCACTCTGTATTGCAATTGCCTATTTATGCATTTTTTTTATCTCTCCCTAAACTGTAAAGTTCCCTAGGTCAGGGAATTTTTTTTTTTTTTTGGGGGGGGGGGGACAGAGCCTTGATCTGTCGCCAGGCTGGAGTGCAGTGGCGTGATCTCAGCTCACTGCAACCTTCGCCTCCCGGGTTCAAGCCATTCTCCTGCCTCAACCTCCCAAGTAGCTGGGATTACAGGCACGTGCCATCACACCTGGAGAATTTTTTGTATTTTAGTAGAGACAGGGTTTCACCACATTGGCCAAGATGGTCTTGATCTCCTGACCTCGTGATCCACCTGCCTCAGCCTCCCAAAGTGCTGGGATTACAGGTGTGAGCCACTGTGCCTGGCCCAACAGGGACCATTTTATCACTTTATACCCAGTACCTGAACCTAGTAGGCACCCAGTGAATAGTAGTTCTTATTGTTATTATTGCTACAGCATGATTATATTAAGTGAAGTATTGTGGGCAAGTCCAAAAATCTAGCTTTTCTTCTATCAGAAGAATCAAAATGACAATCATATAGCCAAAAAAATTCTCAAAATAGGGCTTCCTCGAGATCTAGATGGAAGAAATTTTAACTAATAAACCAAGGCAATAGCCTAAGCCCCAAATCGGTGGTTCCTAACCCTCCTGTACATTGGAATCACCTCAGAGGGCTTTAAAAATTACTGATGTCCAGATCCTATCTGTAGAAAGCTTTATTTAATTGTTCTGGAGTGCAACCTTGACATGGCATCTTTACAGTCTTCCCAGGTGTATTGGTTTGCTAGGGCTGCCTCAACAAATTATTATAAACTAGGTGACTTGAAACAACAGAAATATATTCTCTCACAATTCTGGAGGTCAGGAATCTGAAGTTAACTTGTTGACAGTGCTATGTTCCTCTGGAGGCTCTAGGGGAGAATCCATCCTTTCCTCTTCTATGTTCTGGTTCCTGTCACATTTCTTGGTATTCCTTGGCTTGTGGCCACATGACTCCAATCTCTGCCTCCTGTTCACATCTCTGTCTCCTGTGCATGTGTTCTCCTCTATGTCTCTTAGCAGGATACTGGGCTTTGGACTTAGGGCTAACTTGGAGAATCCAGCATGATCTTATCTTCAAGACCTTAACTTAGTTACATCTACAGAGACTTTTTTTTCCAAATAAGGTAACATTCACAGGTTCCAGAAATTAGGATATGGATCTATCTTTTTATGGGCCACCATTCAATCCAATGCAGCAGTTAATTCTGATTTACAGCCACACCCTAAGTAGTATGTACACAGTTGTGGGTGGGCCTGTCATATCTGAGCCTGGGAATTGTGCCGGAATTGACCATTTCTTTTGCCAGGTGTGAATGATTGTTTTGGAGCATTCTTTGCCCCATTGAATGAGGAACGAGGGTTAAGGATGGGAACGAGGGTTAAGGATGGATGATGAGGAAATGTCAGGCAAGTGTGGCAGAGGGGATGCAAAGCATGCACTGGATAACTAATATATACCTATTCTGCCCTTTATTCCTCTCTCTTTCAGAAGCATTTTTCTCTCTGTAGGGGAATCTGTAATATCCATACTTTTCTTTCCTTTAAAAACAAAACAAAACAAAACTTTCCTTGGTTGAAGCATTCTGTCTTAGATTAAGTACCTACAGTCTGTTATTATTTCATAATCTTCCAAAGCAGCACCATGCCCTTCTTTGGCAGTCAGACTTTTAGACAAAACCCTGCGGAAGGATTATTGGTATGTTTCTGTAGGGTAATTTGAGACATTCACAATAATCGCATACAGCGTGAGGCTGTCTTCTAGGAGCAAGCATCTCTTCCAGTATTTTTAGTAAAACCAAAACTGCCTGTACACTGGAGTTTGAACTCTTTAAAAACTTAAAGGGAAGAGGAATGACAATGTGTGTTTTCTCATGAAGAAGCAACCCCTTCATGCCTCCTCTGCTGTTTAAGTTTTCCAAAAGTCATTCTTCTTTAGCTCTTGAAATAGAAATAAGTTGTGAAAATCTAACAACTGTTAATTGTGTTCTGTAAGGAGGTCATGAGGTTGCAGATAGAAATGCGTCGGTTACTTTTGAGGATTTTCCTTTCTGCCATCTTTTGGGACCAAACATCATTAGAAGTTCCAATAATCATAGTACAAAGGCAGTACTTCATGGCAGTCTTCAGACAATCTCCTTGGCAAGGGAAATGGTCGTAGTCCTGTAGTTATAATACATAATAATGTGATTTTAAAAGACCACAGCAATGATTGTGGATTTTGTTTTGACTTAAAGAAGAAAAGGACCTGCATTTTTTGTTTTTGTTAACGGGAGAGAGTAGAGTTAGTTGGGATGCTGGTTTAGATAAGTAGTAGAGAGAATTCCGTCATTAAGCAGTCCTGCCTGTATGAGATGCACGCTGGATACCCCCTGCGTGCTGGCACCAACTCGCTCTCTGTTTTGTTAGGGAAAAAGAAAAAAAAAAAAAAGGAAACCACTCATTTGCTCATTTAACTTTATTGTCTCATTCCTGATTGCTAATCCCCAAATAAAAGGGCAGGTCTTCTGCTGAGTCAAGACTTTCAGCAAGTTTGGCAAAAAGGTCCCATTTTTTTTTATTCCCAGTGGATGAGAAGCTGAGCAACCCTGGTAGATTAATTTAGGTAACTTTTCATGGTGTTCTACTGAAATGAGAATTGCCAAAAAAAAAAAAAAACAAAATAAGAAATGCTAGCACTTAGCAGAAGATGGCAAATGTTGTGGCATTTGTTCAGCTTAATGTGAATAGCCTTGCCCAGGCAACAACAGAAGAGACAATTAGAATGCAGTCATGGTTCCAAAAATTCACCCTTTTATCCAACTAATATGACATTCTTTTTTTTTCTTAAAAAAAGCAAAATAAAAGAAAGGAATGAAAGAAAAGGAGAAATATATGTGGTTTTGCTTCAGTTACTAACACAAAAATACCAATTTGGTATGGATTTTATTTTAACTTAAAAAAATCTGTTATTGTGCAAGTTTTGTCAGAACAAAGTAGCAATAAAAGAATTTCATGCCTGCACTGATTTCATTATGGCTGGATTTTAACAGCAATGGAACATGGGTCAACCTATGTTAGGAATGACAGAGGGTGTTATCCACTGAGGACTGTGGGAGAATAGCCATGTTTATTGCCCATGATTTCTCAATGATTTTATGCCATCATTTGGGAGATGAATAAAACAACTCTGTAGCAGGCATGCATGTAAATAAATTAAGCATTAAGAACCAGCGAGTTGTAATCATCTTTCTTTGAGAATATACTAAATAGTTGTAATCAGTGAAAAGGACAAGAAATCGCATTAAATTGCCTTTTCCAGCTACAATAGCACACCAGCTAAAACAAGACTCCGGTTGGAGGGATGTCTGAGGGGAGAGAAGAATGCAGCTGTGTTCTGGGTGTTTCAAGCTATAAAACCACACTGGGCAAATAATGCATAGGTCATTTTACCTTCCTAAATGAAAGTATCTATTGTTGATAAACAATGAGTGAACTCTTTAGCAATATATTACCATCTCCCTCATGTAAGTATTCAAGTCTTCTAGTCCTGAGAACCACAGCAAATATAAAACTCTGGCATCAATGCCTCTTTCCACAATGATCTGACAAAGATGATTTGCTTGGCCAAACTTTAATCAGGCTTCTGAACCATTTCCTAGGACCATCTGTGCATTTCCTTGTAAAATCTCATTGTAGCAAAAAAACCTGCTAAGCGAGTTTAACATGAAACTCCCACCGCTGACATCTGATCACCCTCCTTATCTAAGTTTCCTCATTCATTAATATCGCGCATGTAGATGTGTGGTCAACCTGACTGGTCTTCAGCAAGAATCCTGTTAGGTCAGTTTGGCCAGAATTTCCATTACCTCTGAATCTCCCTCTTAGTGACTTTGACCACTCCCCCTGCCTCCTTGGCTATAAATTCTTACTTGCCTCTGCTGTATTCAGAGTTGAACCCAATCTCTTTCCCCCACTGCAAGATCTCATCACAGTGGCTCCTATACCTATCACAATGTTTCTAAATAAAGTCTCCCTTACAGTGATTTAAGAAGTATCACTGAATAACATTTTTCTTTAACAGACCACCTTAATTTTGAAAGATTCCTTTTAAAATTAAGGTTGAATGAGAATAAAAGGAGGATTTGATAAAGAGATGTAGATCTCTTCCCTTTTTCTTGAGAAGGAAAACAGGAGCTGTGTATAGGGAAGCCTTTTCTAATTGCAGGCTAGGGCTCCTCTCCTTCCAATGTGACTTCACCGACATATGCCAGCAAAATTAGGGGGCTTGAAGCTTTGTACTAGGCACTTTTACATCCCTTGTTTGTTATTCTGCAAATACATATTGAATCTCTAGTACTATGGCCAGAAACTCTTCTAGGAACTAGGGCTACAAACATGAACAAAAACAACAAAAAAGTCCTTCCTCTAACGAGTTTTTATTGTAAGGGAATAAATAAATAAATAAATAAATAAATAAATAAATAAATAAAATATCAAGTAAAGATGTGTGCTTATAAAAAACTTATGGCAGGGTAGGCTCTATGGATTCAGAGCATCAGGAGGGGTATATGTTCTGTCATGCAGATTAGAAAAGGCTTTGCATATAAGGTGACATTTGCCATGCTTGACTGAAGTAAGGAGGTGGATTAGGGAGAGTTAACAGTACATGCAAATCCTCTCGGGCAGTGATAAACGTTGCATGTTCTTATTCTAGAAAAAGCAAGGAAGCCAGTATGGGTGAAACCAATAAGAGAGGAGGGGAATGTGAGGCAGTGAGATAAGAGAGAAATTAGGAGGACAGATCACGTAGGGTCATTGGTCATGGTGAGGATCTCACATTTATTCTGGATAAGGTAGGATGCCACCAGAAGATTTGATTGAGCAGAGGAGCAATATGATCCACTAGACACCTTTCATGGCTCCCTTTTTTGCTTAGAGCCAAAAACAAGCACTCATTAGTGAGGCTGTGCTGGAGAAGCTTGCTGGAAAATGGCAAGTAAGGTATAATTCCAATCATGTTACTTCACAGGGTTAGGCAGACAAATTGTACTTGAAGGAGGTAGTGTGAGCAAATAGCATCTGATTCCTGTAAGTGCAATAACAATGCCATCGCCACAAAACAGTTGCAGATTGTTTTACATTTTTCAACACGCCATTATGTGTATGTTCTCCCTTTCTTTCTGTGCATTAGTCAAGGAAGGTAAAGACCTATGTTAAATTTAGGGAAACTGAGGCATAGTAATTTTTAAATGTTAGCCAACTGCAACATTTAATGAATAGTACAATTATATGTGGCAAACATTTTTCTAGAACTATGTATACATGGTTTAAATCCATTCAGTCTTTCCCCAGATTCTATGAGTTGTGCCACTTTACAGATGAAGAAACTGAAGTATAGAGAGATAACATATCCTGCTCAAAGTCATACAGCTAAGAAATGACAGAGAAAAAATTCATCCAGTCTGTTTGGCACCAAAGCCCTAATTCTTAGAAGATATTTAATTGGTTCAAGGTCACATAGTTTGTAGATAAGTGACTTGATTCTGAGTAGTTGTTTTCCCAGAAGAGTAACTATAATTTGGCTCACTCACATTAATTCCAGATAATTATGTAAATGGATGAATGGCAGAGGGTGGGAGACAGGTTTCTCACTGCTGGAGTGAGAGTTTACAAAAAAGCAAGGGGAGGAAGCTGGAGTGAGACATGCAGTAATGATTGAAATTGGAGACATCAGTATGAACTCATACTTAACTAAATATACATGCAGATGATTACCTATAGAAATATCTAGGCCAGACATGGTGGCTCACACCTGTAATCCCAGCACATTGGGAGGCCAAGGCAGGTGGATCGCTTGAGTTCAGAAGTTCAAGACCAGCCTAGGCAACATTGCAGAAATGTGTCTCTACAAAAATTACAAAAATTAGCTGGGTATGGTAGCACACCTGTGGTCCCAGCTACCTGGGGGACAGAGGTGGGAGAATCGTTTGAGCCCGAGAGGTTGAGGCTGCAGTGAACCTTGATTGTGCCACTGCAGTACAGCGTGGGTGACAGAGTGAGACTCTGTCTCAAAAAAAAAAAAAAGAAAAAAGAAAAAGAAATATCTATAGATACCTGTGTATCTGTAAATCTATACGCATATGTATTTCTTTGCTCTTTAAGCTCAGAGGGCATAGAGGAGCCAACACTCCAGTAACATGAGCAGAGATCTTGGTTTTCATTCTCCAGTAAAAGAAGCAAGGATTCTATCTTAGTTGTTTGTGTTGCTATAACAAGATACCCTAGAATAGGTAATTTATACACAACAGATTTTTTTTCCTTATAGTTCTTGAAGCTGGGAAGTCCAAGATCGAAGCACCAGCCTTGGCGTCTGATGAGGGCTGCTCTCTGCCTCCCAGATGGCACTTTGTTGCTGTGTCCTCACATGGCAGAAGGTGAAAGGGCAAGAGAGTGCTTCCATTGACCTCCAGCACTTTTGAAGGTTGTCACCTCCCAGAGGCCACACCTTTTAATACTGCTGCACTGGGGATTAAGTTTCAACATAAATGTTGAAGGGGACGCCATTACTTAAACCATATCAGGCTCCTTGAAGAACTGGCTTAAAACGGCAGATTGTACATCTGGGGCATGAAATATACAAGAATAGCCTGAAGCATCTTATAGTGCCATAAAATAAGTAAGTGCTCAAAGGACAAACAAAAATAACACACAATGAAAGAAAGAATGCCAAAGGAATACAACTGAAAGAGCTCTAAGTAGCCAGAGTTGAAACAATTTGACAATAAATAAACAAATAAATAAAGTATTGGATGATAACTTTAAATATAAGATAAATATCCACGAGCCCTACTGACATAAGTAAGGATTGATTAAATAAATGAGGGAGAATAGACAACTCCTCCATGCAGAAGAATTCCAAATAATTTATGTAAATCTCCACTCTCAAAGATATAGAACATAACACCTTATTCTTTAGTGTTGCTGCACACAACACCTCATCCAGGTGATCAAGGGTCAACAACAGTGACGTCATGTTGATAGTACATATCCATGATATGATGTAGTGAAAAATAGTATTTTTCCTCTGTGGTTTTCCTCCCCTAAACCCATAGCCCCAATCTAATCATGAGAAGAACTTTGGACAAATCCGCAAAGAGACATTGTGTGGAATATCCCACCAGTACTCCTCAAAACTGTCATGGTCATCAAAAATAAAGATAGCCCGAGAAATTGTCACAGTCGAGAAGAACTAAAGGAAGTATGATGATTAAATGTGATATGGTATCTTGGATGGGGTCAGAAGAATGACATTAGGTAAAGACTGAGGAAATCTGAATAAAGTATGGACTTTAGTTAATAAGAAGAAGGAGGTATAAATATTGTTTCATTAATTGTGACAAATGCTAATGTAAAATGTTAATAGGGAAAATTGAAATCAGGGTATATGCGAATTCTATTATATTTGCAATTTTTCTGTAAATCTAACACTGTTCTAAAATAAGAAATTTACATTATAAGAAAAAGTAACTGAAGACAGAATTCCTAGGTAAAGTACTCAGAGAATAAGGGGTGGGCAACAGGAGAAAGAGAGTTGAAGAAGAAAATAAAGGTAGTTATTTTCTAAGACTTTAACTTGAACTAATTAACAGGTTCACCTACTTCATTCATCTGTTTACCTAACACATATCATTTGCATGTCTGCCTGTACCAGGACCTCTGCCAAGAGATAGAGACACAAAGGTCAACCAGGAAATGGCATATCCCCTGTCCTCAGGGAACCAAATGAGTAGAGAAGACAAAATTTACTAAAATAATCATTTGAGTAAATGTAGAATTTCAAGGGTAGTTACAGTTACAAAGGAGAGGTACACACTACCATGAGAACACAAAAGGGGCATTTGTGTCCATCAGAGAAGCTAAGAAACATGTCCCAGAACCAATATTAAACCCACAGTGGTAACACATGGACCACTGTGAGAATGTAGGGAAATACTTGAGCTCTTCACCAAATACAACGGCAGTATTTGAGATTTCTTCGCTTCATTTTGTTTGTTGCAGTTAGCCCAGATTGACTGTTGTGCAAACAACTTCCATTGGTTTAGTTTTTGATAACTCATTTTATGATAGGCAGCTGCTTCTTATTTGAAGTGAGAGACGAGGTAAGAAAGAATTCAGAAGATTTGAAAGCTACCTAGCAGGGTCACTTCATGATAACAAACAGCCATTCTCAATGTTTGAAGTGGAGGGCATTACTTCCTCAGGGTCTTGCCAGTTTTTTCTCTTTCGTTTTTTGTTTCTTTCAACTGTGTGCTCCCCCTCCCTATTCCAATGATTTCTCCCATAGATAAGAAATAATTGCTTGTTTCTTGAAGAATTTTTTAAAAAGGGCTATCCTAAGGCTGCGTTTCTCATATTTGGTATGAATATGACTAATGTCTATTCTAATCCTTGAGGCATTCTTAAAAGAGGCAGCAAACGAATTTTAAAAGGCTTTAACCTTTTCCTTTGCTCATTATGTAAATTCTATTTTTCAGCTTCCCTTTTCCCCCCACCATCCACCCTTCATGCTTACTCCTCTCCCCTTTATTTTTCTGAATGAGTTTTCTTCTCTTTTGTCTTTTTTCAGGATAGATGCTATCCTTCACATTCTTTCTGGGTGGAGGGGGATATACTAAGCCTATTAATATGTTTACCTTTTTAGCTATTTAGAATATGGTGAAGGACAAGGAAAATAAAATGAGTAAGCAGTGCCTTCTGAATAATGCCATGGAGCATATGGTAATGGCAGAGCCTTTTCTGAGCATTAAAGTGTTAATATGGCTGCATTGTTAGAGTAAATAGAGTATTCAGCCTTCTAATCTTTCACATGTAACAACAGCCCAAGTATATTAATTATAACTTGAGAAATCAATGTGAGCTTCTAACACACAGGTACCATTTTCCTAAATGCAGGAAGAAACAGTGTTAGCATAGAAATAAAATAATCCTCATAGTCACTGCTCACCTTTGCCCTCATTTTCATTCCTGGTTTTATTCAGGAGTAACTAAGCAGGTTAATGTCACAGAACTGCCTGTGATTATCTTTAGTTTAAACAACAGTGTCTGCCCAAGATAAATGCACGTGTGAGATAGATTTCACCCCTGAGAGCAGTTCATCTTTCCTTCTGCGTGCCATTTTCCCTGTACTGCCCCTCAAATGGATTCTGAACATATAGATTACATTATCACATTAAATGAGGATGAGTAAACTTCAAAGAGTTCAGAGTTAAGATGCACCTGGACATTTAGATTCTGACTTGAAAGTGAGCTCACATTAACTGATCCATAAAGCTGTGATGGAGACACCTAATGTCGTTGTCAAATTCCTCTGAGTAGTTTTGAAATGAGCCAAACCAAATGCAGGACTTCAGGGCTTGTGAGTTATTCTCTCTAAAGTGATACTGCAAAGGAACATAACATAATGATTGACAATTTTACTAAAATCATATATTATAAAAGTGTATTTGTGTCAGTACTCACAGCCAATTGTATACCTACCCAGTTGTAACCATTTAGTTATTACACAAGAAAAAAATGTGTATAAATTGCAGTTTGGGGGCACATAGAAACAACACTATATACAAATTACAATTTGTATTCATTGGTTTATTCCTTTGTTTATTCATTCAACAAATACAGATGGGGCTTCCACTGCATCCAACCACCATGCAATCAGGTGAGTCCATGAGGATATCTTTAGCCACCAGGCTGTGAGCTGAAATGACACGTGTCATTTCTGGGCCAAAGATTTTAATTGCTGGTGCAAGACTCTCCAGAGCTCTCTTCCTCTGCTGGGTGACTGAAAGGTTCACACATCTCAGATGGTTCAGTTATAATATCAGGGGGACTATTAGCCTGGGTTCTGAGCGTAGCCCTCACTAACCCACAATGGATGTGTAGTATGGGTGAAAAACAAATACTTGTTGTGTTAAGCCATGGGATTTTGAGATTGATTTGTTATTGCAGCATAACCTCGTTTTTCTTGGCTAGCTAGTGGAGTAGTTAATGCCTAACTGGTAATCATGATTATAAACATTTCCATGTATTAAGTTCATAGCAAAAATCCTGGAATATAGCCATTATTATCTGCATTGCAGAGATAAGGAAACTGAGGCTCAGAAAGTTAAGTTACTCAAGGTTTCAGGGTTTATAAGCAGCAGAGAAAGGCACTGAACCAAAAGCCGTGTCCATAAATGTTTCTCCTATACTCTAAGTATCATAATCAGAAGCTACACATAAGAATGAAAAATATCTTTTCCAATATTAGAAAGATAATTGCTAATTCATCTATGTAGTTCAAACCTGTACGGTATCCATAAAACAGAAATACCCCTGTAAACAGTGTGTCCCACAATGCAGTCTACAAACTCTTCAAGATATTAATAGAACTTGCTCTATGGTCAAATAATTTTGTGGGGCTGTCTATACTATTTGTGTAAATAGTATGCATCCATTCAGATTCACTTAACTTCCCCTGTCTCCCAGCTGCTACTGTTGTCTTTTTGGCTATAGCTGCTACTGCCTCATCTACCAGCATTACCAGCTCTCTTGGCAAGTATCAGACTACAGCAAGGCCCCCATTACTTCTGCTGCTGTGGAGTTAAGACACAGTTCACTGATGTGTCAGCAAGACATACTGGTGCTTGCTAGGAATAGATTGCTACTGCATGGCAGCCACCACATGCGTGAGCCTGAAGCCCTCCCAGTGGGCAAAGATGCAGGTTGTATACAACAATTGGCCACAGACTTGATGTAGAGAAGTACCTGTGATGTGGATATGTATTGACTTCTCGGCAGCACAAATGGGCTACCTAGTTGGCTCATTAACTAGAATAAACAAAACTAAAGGATCAATGACTGGAGTGTCTGGGATGGAGCTAGGTAAAGGGATCTGTGGGAATGGGTAAAAACAAGCCAGCTTTGATAGGTTTAGAGATCAAAGAAGAATATCTCTAAAAAGATCAGATTTGAGGGAAATACAGTAAGACTTTCCTTGATACTCAATGCCCTCCAGTTACTCACGACTGTAGCTTTTACCATAGAACCCTATTTCTTCTGATCTGAATATGGAAGTAATCTATATTTATATGAAAAGCATCACTCTGCCAAAATTACATGTCTATTGTATGCCCTTCAAAACTGTAATGTAAATGAATAGGTGTTGGGGACAGATATCCACTACAGCAGCAAAATGGTAGAGGAACTAGCTCTGAGCAAGACAGCTCTTTGGTGCTTCCTGGATCAGAGTCATCAGCTCTGCCTGAGGAGTCTAATTCTTCAGTAGTATCAGCATCTCTCATGAATTTGCCCATTCTGCCCAGTATACAGGCTTCTAAAAGCCTAGGGACACACTGGGAACTCTTGAGACAGCACAGGGCTACGTAAGGGTATAGCAGGACTGAAATGTTTGATGGGAGAAAGAAGGGCAAGGATAGTAACAAATGTGCTACTAGCAGTGTTTCCTGAAGCATTACTCCTTACAGTTGTTTTTCTAGGAAGTAGGGGTCCCTGAAAATATGATAGTAATGCTGAAGATATAGTGAAGTCCCCTTGGATGACGTGGACTTGAATCCTGGCTGTACAACTCAGTAGGTAACTCTGGGGAAATAGTTTAACCTGTCTCAGTTCTCTCACCTGCAAATTGGGTGTAATAGACAATATCCACTCTGCACATAAAGTTATCACGAGTTTTAGCAAGACCGTGATTATACATTATTTGTATAATCTTGGGCAAGTCAATTAAATTTTCTGAGTCCCCTTTTCTTCATGTCATCTCTATATTAGAGGCTTAGTTCCAATAATCACCATGATCCTTCCAGCTCTGATATTTGAGATCTATGCAAATGGAAGTGTTCATTGGGAAATGTCAGAGAAATGTAAATCTGATTATCCTTATAGTTTATAATATTTGTATTAATATTACTATTTTGAATGCAGCAGTCCTTAGGAACCAACTTCCTCTAAGGAAAGAAAAAGTATGATCTTTGATATTCTCCACCTGGGACTGTTGTCCATGGCAGGGATGTGTCTCTGTAAAGGCCATTGATAAGAAGCATGGAGTCCCTTTGCTCCTCCTGCTTGAAATTGATGCCCTTTCCTGCTCTAACCACCAGAGGGGAGACATCATCTGTTTCATGTTCTGATTTACACACAGGCGCTACCAAAGGCAGGTTTGAAATTAATGAATCCACGCCCTCAGAAGTCAGAAGCAGCAGAATCATCTATTTCTCATTGATTTCTAGGCAGGAAGAGGAATGAAGACTCTACCCTCTCTCCTTCTCTCCTCTGCTCTCCTTGGAGGATGAATGGGGTACTGCAAAGGAAACCTGGTTTCCAAAGGGTCATAAAAGTGCTCCTGAAAGTCACCATGTTTTCATTCCTTTACACTGATGATAAACTACTTATTAAGCCTTGACTGCGGAGTTGGCACTGAGCTCTGTTCTTTGCTAGTATTTTCTTGTTTAATTCTCACAACAACTCCATGAGGTAAATATTCATCTTATGCCCAGGACATGAGGGCATATAAAAGGTAAATAACTGAGAAATCAGTAAAATGGGGATTTCAATCTCTATTTGACCCGAAAGTATGAATTCTAAGCCAGCAGTTTTCAACTTTTTTGTTGCAGGACTGCTTTACCTTATCAAAAATAACTAAGGGTCCCCAAAAGCTTTTGTTTGTGTGTGTTATGTCTACGAATACTTATTGTATTAGAAATTCAAGCTGTGAACAACGTAAAGCACAAGAATATATAAGCAAACATTCCACTAGTCATTGGGTGATACCATCACATGTTATTTAGCCTCTGGAAAACTCCACTGTACATTCAAGAAAGAATGAGAGTAAAAGAGGCAAATGACATCTCAGTATAATTATGAAAATACTTTTGACTTTGTGGACCCCTTAAAAGAGTTTTGGAGACCAACACAGGTTTCTAAGCCATACTCAGTAAACCACTGCTATAAACTTCTGCATTTTGCTGTATCCTACTGCACACTATGCTAACATGCTTTGCATGTCTAATGTAATGTTCAAGTTGACATAAGTATCTTCTACAAATCAGACAGTATCTATAATTCTCAAATATGTTCTCTATAGTAAAGAATGCCCCCTCTCTCTCCTTTGTATTTATTTATGTATTTATATTTTATATTTTTATTTTTTGAAACAGGGTCTTGCTCTGTCACCTGGTCTGGAGTGCAGTGGTGCAGTCATGGTCCACTGAGGCAGCCTGGCTAATTTTTTATTTTTTGTAGAGTCAGGGTCTCACCATGTTGCCCAGGCTAGTCTCCAACTCCCAGACTCAAGCAATTTTTCCACCTCAGCCACCCAAATCACCATGAGCCACCATGACTGACCCTCTCTGTCTCTTTTAAATGTAAGAGTTAAAGTCTTTATATTTTTCTCTTCAGACAATAATTATGAAAAACCTATACAAATGAAAGGTGGTATTACTATTATTGCCAACTCTTTGTAATCCTTCTTCTTTACTTATAGAGTTCTGAAAATCTAAATGTTACCAGATAATTTTGCATCATTGCATTCTGTACAAAAAGATGCTATTGGAAGTAGTTCATTTTTATCTTCAGGAAGTATTTGTCCAGTGCCTCTCATGTGCTCATCACTGAGGTGGACCCCAGGTTTACAATGATGAACGTAACCCAGTCTCTGTGTTCAAGAAGCTCAAAGTCTGGAGGGAAGGATAAACAAATCAAATGTAATGTATAAAAACAATGTGACAAGATAGGGATATAGGAGCACATCGGAAGGATACCTAATTAAGCTTTCAGTGATTCAAGAAGATTAAAAGATATACTAGTAATTTCACTGCTGTATTTAAAAGTTTCCATTTTTAATTTTCATTCCATTATCTAACTTGATGTCACTTTAAACATTGACTTCCAGTTTCTCCCTGCTATTTAAATGTTGAAGACTTCCTTTTTTACACTCTGACATATCACTTTGCATTTTCAAAGTCAAGTCTCATTGTTATTCCTTCTCTAGGTCCTTTTGTATCATTTCTCTGATATCCTTGGTATTCATAATGTCTCCCAAATGACTACCATCTGTGAATTTCATCAGTGCGCTGTCTGTTTCCTATTCTGGCTTATGAATGAAGATGTTAAATCAGAACAGACATTGTAGGGCAGCTGCTTTCTGCCGCACCCCACCAGGAATCGTCTTAACGTTTATGACACCTCTTCGCTGGCATTCATTACCTTTTGTTTGTAGTCCTTCAGGTAGCTTTGAATCCCAAGTGATAAGGATGATGTTCAAGTGAATTTAAAGTTTTGTGATTAAAATTTGAATTGAGACATGGCTTGCTTTCTGTTCAGTTCTGAGTTCTGAAAAGCAGTTATCTAACTTCCTCCCCTCTCTGCCTCTATCCCAAAATGACTCTAGTATTTGCTAATAAACTTAAAATCTGCATGTGGGGACTACTTTATCTCAGTGAACAGGATGATAAAATGGAAATTGGTGTCACATTCTGATGTGAGATGAGAAACCATGATGTGGAATTTGAAAGGAATGTTATTTTTAAAATCTGTTAAAAGATTCTTAGCATGTGCAAGAGGTGAGACCCTATTTCTACACACACACACACACACACACACACACACACACACACACACACAAATAGTCAGGCATGCTGGTGCCTACTTGTGGTCCTAACTACTCAAGAGACTGAGGCAGGAGAATCCCTTGAAATCCAGGTGTTCAAGGTTGCAATTAGCTAAGATCTCATCACCAGAGTCCAGCATGGGTGACAGAGTGAGACCTTGTCTCTTAAAAAAAATGATTCTTAGCCCAGCACCCCAAGGAGGGTAGCAGTAGTTGGATGATTGGAGATTGCAGAGGAGTTTTGGAGGCAGCTGGTGTGTCGTGAGTCTCACTCGTTTACTAAAGTGTAGGAGGGGTACTTCCACCTCCACCTCAAGCCAATAGAGAGGGAATTTAGGATGATTCAGAGAACTTGATAACTATCCTCTAAGTTTGTGGGATACTATATTGGGATCTTTCACCCACAACAACATCTGAAGAGAAGAAGGGGTGACTGTGCTAGGCAGCTTGCTCCTCCAGAATTAATCTGAGCTAAAAATGTGAGGTCATGTGTAGGACATACCCAAGAGAAAGCCGCTTGGGCTCATTGTTAGGTTGTCCAAAGGACTCCTTTCTGCTGAAAGGAGTTCAGCAGAAAGAAGCCAACAGCTCCACTCAATTTCTACTAATGAAGAATGAGAGATAAGCATTCAGCCAGAATAGAAATGCATTCCTTTAGGTCAAGGAAACTGCAGGTGCAGATGGGGTGGGAATTGTGCAATTCTGAAGAGCCCATGTGTATTAGTAAACTTTTGCTACGTAAAAACACACTTCAAGACTTAGCGGCTTAAAACTCACAATTATTTAGGTCACCAAGTTAGGTGGAGCTCAGCTGGGCAGCCCTTACAGTCTTGGCTGGCGAGATGTGGGTCAGTTGAGGGGTCACCAGTCTAATGTAGCCTCATCTGGAATAGTCAGTCTCTGCCTCACATGGTTTCTCATCCTCTAGCAGGCTGTTTTGATGGCACCAAAGCAGATTTTAAAAGTCTTCTTGTGGCTGGACTGTCTTTGATTCCTTCACATTCTGTTGGTCATGGCAAGTCACAAGGCCAAACCAGACTCAATGGGTAAAGAAACAGATTCCACTACTTCGTGAGAGGATTGTAGTCTTTTTCTGCATCATTCTGCATGTAACATGAACATGAGCCTGGAGGTACAGCATCCATTTTGTGACCATGAGATTATACACATGCTGAAGAAGGACTCGTGCAGAGGGGGAAATATTGGGGAAATAGATGGATTCTTAATCACATCATTGAGCCCCTACTAACCTGCCCTTACTACCTACTCCCGTGCTTTTATTGCATGAGACAAGCAAATCCCTTTCCTGTTTAAGAAATTATGTGTTAGGGTTTTCTGTTACTTGCAGTCAAATATATTCTTGACTGATGCAATACATTTTTATAGAAGATGAGCTAAACTGAGCTGTACAACTAAAGAGGGATCAAATTAAAAGAAGAATCATAAAAGATGGATTAAGAATTACGTGACAAAACATCAAAGCAAATAGAATTTTTCTGGTCAGAAAAGAAAATGCAGAACTTGGAGAGAGAGTTTAGCAAAATTGTGTGAATAGTTAGGTGCAAAAACTTATGAACAGGTCGGTCTTTATATTTTTTATAGAAAGAACAAAACAAGAACAAAGATTACTCTGTTAGATGAATGAATTTATCTTTGATGAGAACAATGTAAGCATTGAAATTCTGTCTTAGCATGGTTCTGAATCTCCTTTTCTAGAAATATTGAAGAATGGAAAATGCCTTTTCTACGTAGGATTAGACCTATTTTTATCTTTGTTTTTTTGCACATTAGTAATGAGGCAGATTTTTGTTTAAAGGCTAGATATTAGAATACTGTTGCCTGAACAGCTATGGTAGATATAGAATGTAATGATATTTGAAGTTTACATACATAAGCAAAGAAGTGCAAGCCCAGCTCACAAAGGGATATTTGATCCTCTGTCAAGAGAAAAGCTAAAATCACATGCTCAATAGTAACCTAATGGGTTTATTTGGACCATACTCTCACTCTCTGACAAACAGAAAAAGATCTGGATAGGAAATTGTCTTTGCACACACAAAATTCTGGCTTAATTCTCCTTCCTATGCAACTGTACCTCAGTTAAAACAACAACAACAACAATCTGTCTTGAAAAACTCAAGAACCTGGACTACTAAAATAAAAGGAAATTTTAATGTAGTAAACAAATTTAGTGAGCACCATGTGTATTTTCTGTTATTAATGAAGACATGATACATTTTTAATGTATTTTTTAGAAACAAAAAAAACAAAAACAAAACAAATCTAGGAGTCTTGACTAGAAAAAATTCAGCCCAACTGTTATCCCTCTCAATCAGAAGTGGGTTTTAGCACCAATCAGCAACCCCTCCTCCAGCACACAAAAGCACTGCCATTTGCCTTGTGAGCAGAACATAAAACATATACCTTAGCTATTGAATTTGAACATTAAGCAGAATCACTGCAGAGCACATTTTGATGGGTTACTTCAATACTCACCTAGTCTAGTTCACAATATCTGTCTGTACATCCAGTTTATACATATTCTGCAGGTATATTGAACAATATACTGTCTATGTTCCCATTATTTATTTTTACATGGCAGTTCTTGTAGCTCAAGCAAACGTTAAGATCATAAAGAGCTCTCTTGAAGGAAATTCTCAGGTGAAGGTACGTTAATGAGAAACCTTAAAAGGTAAACAAATCTGGTTCTTTTTTACTAAACTGGTGGGATAAAAGCAGAATGGCTGTTATGAAGAGTAGCTTCATTTGTTTCCTCATGGGAAAAGACCAAACTTTTCTGGACTGCTTTAATTTAAAAACAAAGTCAATTAAAAAAATAAAATATACACCTTGGGATATTACAAAACTTGAAATAATGGTAGGTATTATGGAATGGGAAGCAGAGTTTTGTTTTTTGTTTTTTTCATTTTTTTGTTTTGTTTTTTGTTTTGTTTTTTTCAAAAAAGGAAACTATAACAGATTTTAAGGGAAAAAAAACAAAACATACCAGAACTCTGAATACGGGCAGTACTACGCAGACTCTATAGTGCAGAACACCACAAAAGAATCAGTTCTACATTGGTAATAGCATAAGAGTGACGTGGGGGCTTATGTTTCAGAGAAGAGGAAAGACTGCAGGCATAGGTTTATTATAGACATGATATTTAGCAACATAAAAATGATACCTTCCAGCTGGGCACAGTGGCTCACGCCTGTAATCCCAGCACTTTGGGAGGCTGAGTGGGTGGATCACATGAGGTCAGGAGTTTGAGACCAGCCTGACCAACATAGTGAAACCCTGTCTCTACTAAAAACACAAAAAAATTAGCCAGGCGTGGTGGTGGGTGCCTGTAATCCTAGCTATTCCGGAGGCCGAGGCAGGAGAATCGCCTGAACCAAGGAGGCAGAGGTTGCAGTGAGCTGAGATCATGCTGTTGCACTCCAGCCTGGGCGACAGAATGAGACTCCGTCTAAACAAAAAACAAACAAATAGAAACAAAAAACCTTCCAAACGATTCCCTGCATGGGGCAAAATTCGTTTTTCACTGCTAGGCATAGGAAGGATTAAGAAAGTGGAACAAATTCCCTTGTAACTATAGTATCTCTCATGTTTGAATAGCAAGCATGTTCAATCTGTTGCTACATGTTAAGAAAATATTGAGGATACGTATGAATAAAGCAAAATAAGAAAAAAGGCTAAATTATGATCTTTAAAATGAGAATAAAATCTGTTTTAAGCCAAGTAGGTGTGATTCTGATAATTATTATATATGATATAACCCACAGAAAGCGAGGCCAAGAAATAAAGCTGCATATTGTTCAGTACTTGGACTTGATATTGTCCTAGAAAAAACAGTGATAAGTCAACAAATGCATCACACATACAACTAAAAAGTCTCCTTCTGGTTTCATATAAATTTAAACAACAATCTTCCTAGGCTAATTTTTCTCCTGTGTCTAATAAACCTTCTACATGCAGGACCAGTGTAAATCCCTCTACCCTTTCAAACACTAGATCCGAACATCCAGGAACATTCTGCAATGCAACGTGCCTTGAGAAAGAGATGAATTCTGTAGTACCAATGACATAACTGATCGAGGAAGCTGGGAAGAGATTAACACTGATGGGAGCCAGTCAGGCAATGGTGGTTTGTTTCTCCTTGGGTGTTTCCTCCATCTGCTGCACAATCAGTTCATAGAGGGCTCTGCAGATCTTTGCATAGCCCTCTCCTGTAAGATGCAGAAAATCAAATATCTCATGGCAGGAGATGGCACTGTCAGGGTGCATGAAGCCCCTGTCTGTATGCAGGACCTACACATGGGCAAGCTTCAGCAAGGAAACCTTGAGAAGCTAGTTCACCTTTTGCCTCAAAGGGTTGGGCTTCTTACCTCAAGGTAACACTTCCAATACAAGAATTTTGCCTTGTGGTTGCCTTATATTGATAAATTGATAGAGTGAATGATGGCCTTGATCCCACCTTCTAACTCTACTGCTGTATTTTCATGGTTGCTTGTTCCTACCCAGACAACAATGACCTTAGGTTTAATATTCTCCAGTTCTCTACTCTTTAGTTTCTATAAAACATGTCTTGTATCTTCCTCAGTTCCAAAATTCAGTGCGTGAAATGGGGAAAAAAGCTCTCGCCATATCTCATGTTGCTGCATTAACTGCACCATGGGGTCTCCAACAAACAGAACATTAGGCTTTTTGTCTTTACCATCCAGGACAAATCTGTTGTGCTGAGATATCCATCTGTCGTCTCCTTGAATATCTTCCACTGCATGTGGAATAGCTGCTGTGTTTGAGTCTGCTTGGCTCATTCTACACTCACGTAGAGGGTCCATGGAGGCCCTACAAGGTTGTAGCATTGACGGGTGGTGCGTCTGTCACTTGCTCAGTTCCTGCGGCCCTCCTCTGGCGCAGACCTCCTCAGGCCCCAGCACCAGCAGCAGCCTAGAGATATTTTTATCCCAAAGAAAAAGAATTTAGGTAACTTCTTTATGGGATTTGTCAGCTCTAGATTTCTTTAACAAATTCTTAATTATGCACATAAGAAATAGATACGTATATAAAGCAAACATGATTCCTTCAATAACTTGAGGTAAGCATTTGAGAAGCAAGAGCATATCCTCTGGAATGCTGTGTTAGTAGCTTATGCTTCTATTTCTTTACACTCAGAGTCAGGATCTTGACTTCATGACTCCCCATATGTCTCACACTTAGCTTTATTCAATAAGGGAATCTCTTTTTCTTACAGTGATTTGGTGTTTTTGTGTATCTCCTTCATAATAGAAAAGTAATTCATTTCACTATCAACCATCATAGATTTTATAATTAACATTTTAAATCTTGTTTAAATTTTGTCATAGAGCATATTCATCAGTTTATGGGATCTATTGTCATCATTTCCTTCATTTGCTCTAGTTTCGATGTACCACCTGAAGAATCCACCATACTTTTAAGCTTTCAGTTCAGAATGTCTAGTTTTAGTTACTGCAAATAGTGTACTCATAATACAGGTGATTCTTTCAGTCTTTGAAATATGTTATCTTTCTGTAACTTGCAGCATACCCAGCAAATAAGTCTTATTAAGACAGAATGCTATATAGGGGCTATTTACCCTGGTTTAGCCCAACTTGAACATCAAAATCAGGACTAAAGACTATACTAGTGATGTAGTCTCCATAAAGTTCAGTCACTTGCCCAGAGGATTTACAGACAACAGCAGAATTTGTGAATGACTGAAATCTATACTAAAGGATAAAAACTATAAATGTTTTAAAGTATATTCTTTTTTTCCTTTTTCTTTTCTTTTTTTTTTTTTCAAGAGACAGGGTCTTTCACTTTGTCATCCAGTTTGAACTGTAGTGGTATGATCATAGCTCACTGCAGCCTCAGACTCTTGGGCTCAAGTGATCCTCCTGCCTCAGTTCACCAAGTAGTTGGGACTATAGGAGCATGCCACCATCCCTGGTTAATTTTTGTGTTTTTTTTTTTGTAGAAATGGGATTTTGCTATGTTGCCCAAGCTGATCTCAAACTCCTGGGCTCAGCAATCCTCCCGCCTCAACCTCCCAAATGGCTGGGATTACAGACATGAACCACCATGCCTGTTTGGCAAGTTCTTATATTTAAAAGAAAACTGTTTCTCTGCTCACAACACTTTTGATACCAAAGGCATGGGAATTTTTCTTCTTGTACCAACCAGTTCTCTAACTTTCCAGACACAAACTGAGTGTCCTATAGCTTAATTCAATTCTGACACTGACTACGCATAGTTAAGACAGATCTCATAGGTCAAGGGTTCAGTCCCAGAAGACTGCCCTACTGCCAGTCACAAGTACTGGTTGTCCAGGGTATCCACACTTCTGTCCAACTTAGCTACAAATCAGGGGTTCCCATAATCCTCCCCCCAGGCTTGGGAATCTGACTAAGGGAAAATGGAATTAATCATACATTAATTCCATTGTCCAGGGTATCTACACTTCTGTAACTTAGCTACAAATCAGGGGTTCCCATAATCCTCCCCCCAGGTTCAATAATTTGTTATAACAGCTCACAGAACTGTTGGAACATCTTTCTCTCTCACACACACACACGTACACACACACATAGTTTAGTGCACTTGACCTCTGTGCTCTTTGCAATATATACAATGTATATATTGCAGGGATGTAAAATATATATATATATAAAATATATGCTGCAAAGGACTATATATAGATTAATAGATCTCTATATGATATATCTATATCATACAGATATGTGGATGTAGATAGATATAGTTAGATACAGATATACACATAGAAGCACTATATGTGTGTATGTGTGTGTGTGTGTGCATGCATATATATATATATATATACACACACACACATATATATATATATATAGTCAAATCTGGCTTCTTGATATTTTAGTTTAGAAAGGAACATTTCAAAACTCTTTCTGATGTAATAGTCACTTATTTGGGGAAGAGGAGGTGGTGTCTGAGTTGATAAGAGAAAAATGGACTCTTCCATGAGCTTCCATTTTAGGAAGAGGTGTTAGCCATTTCACATGAATTATGAATTACTATGTTAGTGACATTGAAAGCAATCTCCTTCTGTATGATTTTTTCTTCTTCCTCCTCCTCGCCTATCACTGCCACCACCTTTAATAAATCTTATACATTTAATTTTCATTTTACCAAAGAGAAAGAGATCAGGAAAATGAATGCATCAGAAGGAGTGCTTTCAGACACAAAAGGTCAACCCACATTCCAGGTAGGGTTGCTCTTCTTGTGAACAAGAGGGTGGCACAGAGCAAATAGCAGATGTAGAACCCATGATTCAGATTAGAAGAATGTTGATGTCAAACGGCAGGTGGTTGGTTAGGGGTTGGAGGAAGTTCTTTTACCAGGGAAGAATACAGACAGACATAAAGTTTTGATAGGCCTAAGGACAGAGCCAGGGTACTTGAGACACAACTAGAGTCTAAAGTAGAGACTGCAGAAGGGATGCCAGATGTGCCCATTGCAAACACTCAGAGACATGGGTTCAGGGAGTCCTACATCCAAACCAGAAATTGATGCAGGATCATGGATGTAAAGCCAATGTCAAGCATTTCTAGGGCATGAATGGCTTTCAGAGCAAGGTTACCAGTCAGTGCCCTGGAAATGGTAGAGCAACTGCTCCAAACTCAATGTTCCCTATTTTGAAGGACTGGATTTTGATGTTGACTGGGCGTAACAGCATGAACTCTAGGGAATCAGGTTCTTAATGGTTCCAGGATTAGATACAGATGACATCCTCGTCAAGGAAAAATTCCAGTTTCATATAGGTATCACTATAACTCTCTTCTCAAACTTTAAGGAGGCAGGTGGCACATTTGGAAGGACATGAAAGATTTCAGGCTTCAGGTTGCAATCTTCTTTCCCGGGATGAAGTCCTTCAAGCCCATGCCTCTCTCCACTAACTGATAGCAGCAAGTTTTCATTATCCTGCAAGTAGTTGCTAAAACCATTCACTGATATTAGTGAGGTGAATTTTAAAAAATCATTCATTGTATTAATAGTATTGGCCTGCTTCAGAGGTTTTTTCATTTTTCTTCTTCATTAAAGAAACATGGCATGTATCCTAGATATTAGAGTTGCTATTATTGGAAGGAATAGTAGCACCATCACTTAATTTTACTTACACATTTTATTATGTTTGTCCAACTGAGTATTATTATGTCCCAGAATAATGGAAGATATTCATAACCTTCAATCTCAAAATAAACCAAAGACTTACAGTTTTCCCCAGATACCTCTAGTCTTGAATTCAAGTATTATTCCTTCTTGCACATTCTTCCATTTTGTTCTATGAGAATTTTAAATATTGCTTCAAACCCCTGAAGATTTCATGAACTTAATCACAGGCTGTATTTGAACAGACTTCACTGATAATTAATGAGTTGAATGTGTTTAACTATTACTCATTGTCCAAATAAATGCAAAATAAAGTACCTTAATTTAAATGTACAAAATACTCATCTATAAATTCATAAGCAATAAAGTTATATAGTTCCATTTCTTTGACTAAGATAAAAATAGAATGTTAGCCCCTTGATAATATTTTCTTATACTAAAGAAAGATATCACACTTTTGATTATCTATCAGCTTTAATATTTACTGATATGGACAAGCACTAGTGTCTGCTAAATGCGGAGAAGCCTTGACCTACTTTATTTGGTTTTGACATTTTGCATTTTAAAATGCAGGATCAAGAATTGTAGATTTTTATCATCTCTCCTTAGCCTTCTTTATAATAAAGAGAACACAAGGAAATTTTGGAAAGAGAAATAATACAGGGCTCATGAGGCCAATTTGGTAGAAAGCATTATTTTAAATAAATTTGAAAATGAGACACATTGAGACTTGTGCAGGGAGAGACATGGAATTTTCTTCAAATCATGTAAAAAATGAGGTGTATTCACAATGAATGCTTGACTTGCAAAGGTTATTTTATAAACCAGTGCCTCCCATTCGCCTGTCTCTCATAAATCTGCCAGACACTGAGGGACATGAGATACTGGGAATTATCCTTTGGAGTTAATTGGAGAAAGGGTTGTGCTTGTCTATAGGGAAAAACCTACTGTTATGTGTCAAATTTGGGGGTTACTGATGGAGTATTCAACAGTCATGGTTAACTGAGGAAATCAAGCAAATCTAAACCACAGAAGAGAAAGACAATGGCATTACCTTCAGGAGACACAGTTAGGTGACAAGACGGAAAAGAAAATAGTTTTGCAGTTATCAGCATCCTGAACAAGAGATTGCATGAAAAAACTCAAGAAGATACTGTCACAGGGAGCTAGAGCAAGAAAGGAGGAGAGCTAATGAAAGGAATGAGGTGTGTGGGGCAACCATTGAGCACATGTGATTGCTAGCATACTTCTATAAATAGATATCTGGAAGGGAGAATTAGATTAAGAGGGAAGTTGGAGTTCCTGCAATCATGGATAGCTGCAAAGTCAGAGAAATATGGTTTAACTGTCACAAGAAGAGAAAACCAAACACCGCATGTTCTCACTCATAGGTGGGAACTGAACAATGAGATCACTTGGACTCGGGAAGGGGAACATCACACACTGGGGCCTATCATGGGGAGGGGGGAGGGGGGAGGGATTGCATTGGGGAGTTATACATGATATAAATGATGAATTGATGGTGCTGACGAGTTGATGGGTGCAGCACACCAACATGGCACAAATATACATATGTAACAAACCTGCACGTTATGCACATGTACCCTAGAACTTAAAGTATAATAATAAAAAAAAAGAAATATGGTTTAATAACTGGTGTTACCTATTCCTACCACCCATCATAGCATGAACTAATATAACATAACTCCAAAAAGAATTTTGGAAGAAATCATGGAATTCTAGACACAGCTTCCTTGTAATTTATTGTTACCAAGGACAGACCTGTTATTCAATTATTAAGCAGTCTGAACATTTTCTGATTTAGGTCTGAATAACTACGGCATTCAAATAAACATATTTTATGCTTACTAGTCTTAGTTTGAGCTTCCTCCAAAGTAGATCCTGATTGCCTTTCAAACATATACCTCTTCATCCCCTACCACTCATGATAAACGTTGCAAATGGGTTGTGGGAAAGATATTACAGTGTGGTGTTATTGGCATGCTCTTGAGTCAAACTACTGGGTATGTGGTCTGATGTTGCCATTTACTAGCCATGTGGCCTTTGAGTAGTTGCTGGTCCGTGTCTTGACATTCTTATAAAAAAATGCTCATACTAATTCACTTCTTAGAGTTGTGGCAAGTATAAAGTAAATTAAAACAAATACCAGGTTTAGAATAGGACCCAGTACATGACAAGTGTCCAATAAATATTAGCTCTTTCTGTGATGGATTTTTTTCCTTATAGCTTCAAAACCCTTCTCAAAACAGCGTTCCAGGCAACCACTGCCAAGTAATCAGAGTTGACACAAGAGATGAAACCAATTTGTCAAGTCTCCATCCTCCTTAAAGTGAGAAGATGGCAATACAAGCAGAGGAATCTGGGGTTCTATATCTATCTGGCTTTGAAGGCTTGGAAATTATAGAATCTCAGGGGTGAAAGAAACCATAAAAGTCAGCCACTCCAACCTCTAACCCGCTCTGGAAATTCCGTCTATAGTGTGCCTAACACACGTGCATCTAGGGCCCTGCTCATTCAATGCTCATTATATCATTCAATTTTAGCTTTTAGACATTGCCTTAGGCAGCTCGGGCTGCCATAACAAAATAACATAGACTTGGTGGCTAAAACAGCAAAACTTATTTTCTCACAGTTCTGAAGGCTGGGAAGTCCAAGATGAAGACGCCAGCTGATTCAGTTCCTGGTGAGAGTCCTCTTCCTGGCTTGTAAATTCTCATCTCACTATGTCCTCACATGGACTTTTCTTGAGAGAGATGTTTTCCTTTTCTTATAAGGTCACCAATTCTATTTGATTATGATCCTACCCTTATGATCTCCTTTAACCTTAATTACCTTTAAAAAGTCCTAGCTCCAAACACACTCACATCAAGAGTTAGAGCTTCATCGTATAAATTTGGTTGGGTGGGAGTGAGGAGCTACAATTCAGTCCATAGCAGAAATTTTTAGTTTTTCTTAATTGAATTACGCCTCACTATTAGTTGCAGTTTTGTTACCAGGAGCAACAGAAATGAGACCTTCCAAGTGACGGAATTTGAAGAATTTAAAACACTTAAAATACTCTCCCTAGGTTTTACCTTCTGATGCATTGTCCCCATTTATTTAAATAACTTTTTACCTAGACTTCTCACCATCCAGTGAACACGATATCCTTTGTAAGTTTATATATTTAAAAAGAGTGTCCACAATTGAAAACAGTTTCAAAGGTGATCTGATCAATATAAAATGCCAGGGAATCAAGATCTTCCTTCTTCTTATACCTATTCTGGCTTTGCTGCAAGTTGAGATTGCCTTTATTGTATTCGTTGTTTGGTGACAGTTTATAGGAAGTAGCTTACTGCCTGCACATTAGGTACTCAGTAGACCCTGGCTGAATGAAACTGGAGCCCATTCTGATGGAATTTTTGTTGTCGTTCTTACAGTGAGACATATTTTTCTGAATCATCTCCAGTCGAAAGAACTCATAGAAGACTGCAAGCTAGGCCATTTTAGAGTTCTCTTGAAATTTTGCATTTACATGAAAATAATAGTAAGGGTCTGGACCAGGATGAAGAACAATTATAATGAACCAATATAGAGAATGCCTGCACTGAAGAAAAACTGAGAATATGTTTTTCATCTCTTTCTAGGACTGCATGGACATAGAGAAAGAGTGAACAAGGGGCAAGCTTCTGTTATGTGTATTCAGTAATTGCTTGAACATGTGACTTGCTGTTTAAGGAATAAATGGCATTTACTAAGGATTTAATATATGTCAGCTACTGTGTCAGGCACTTTCACATTATCTCATTAATCCTCTCAACAGCCCTGTGAGGTAGAGGTTATTAGATCCACTTTACATGGAAGTTATGGGGCTTGCCTAATTTTGCATGCTAAAGGTAATTCTTGCTTTGGCTGCCAAATCCCAAGAGCTTTCCATAACACCCACACTAGTAAAACTGGAGCATACCAGGGGATACTGGAAAGCACAGACAGAAAATGGCACACCACCCTATTAATATTAAGGATATTAATATTCCTGATGGCAGGTGTATTGGTTTACTAAGACAGCCATAACAAACAACACAGATCAGGTGGCTTAAACAACAGGAATGTACTTCCTCACAGTACTGGAGGCTAGAAGTTCAAGACCAAAGTGTTGGAAGTGTTTTTTCTGCCTTCCCCTCCATTTGGTTTGTAAATGGCCGTTATCTTCCAGTGTCTTCACATGGGCTTCCCTGTTTGTGTGTGTCTGTATCCTAATCTCTTCTTCTTAGAAGGTCTCTAATCTTATTTGATTAGGACTCACCCCCAATGACCTTATTTAACCTTAATTACCTCTTTAAAAGCTTTTCTGCAAGTATATTCACATTCTGAAGTACTAGAGATTAGGACTTCTACATACGAATTTCAGGAGCACACAGTCCAGCCCATAATGGCAAGTAATTCAAAACACTCTAGAAAGGAAGTAAAATATAATACATAATAACCTGGACTTTGGACTTTGATTGCTTTGGCTGAATCCTGATTCTTTCATTAACTAGGTGAGTAACCCTGAGCAACTCATTGAACCTATCTTCCCTCAGTCTCCCAGTCTTTAAAATGGAGATAATCTTTTGTAGAATTTTTTGTGTGTGAGAAAATAAAACAAGTTAATACATATTAAGCACTCAGAA
Organism: Rhinopithecus bieti; assembly: GCF_001698545.2. Lineage (NCBI taxonomy): Eukaryota > Metazoa > Chordata > Mammalia > Primates > Cercopithecidae > Rhinopithecus > Rhinopithecus bieti. Next base: position 1,742,366 of record NW_016811519.1, on the reverse strand, counting down.
GAACCCCTGGAATGTAATAAGTGCAGTATATGTAGTAACTTTTATAGGATAGATGAAGTAAAATGAAAAATTCTTTAATTTTGATTGTGTATATTTAAGATGCACATGTTTTGTTACACATAGGCATAGTGAAATGAATACTACAGTCAAGCTACTTAACATACTCATCATCTCACATAGCTACCTTTGCATGTGTGCATGTGGTAAAAGCACCTGGTGTCTATTCTCTCAGTGAATTTGCAGTATACAATAAAATATTTTTAATTAGAGTCATATGCCATGCATTAGGTTGCTAGACTTATTCATTCCACATAACTGCAACTCTATAACCTTCGAGCTACATCTCTCCATTACCCCCTTCCTTAACACCTCTGCCCTTGGTAGCCACCATTCTACTCTCTGTATACTTTTCCCATTTTAAAATCAGATTTCCCATTTTAAAATCAGATTTACAGAAGTAAAAGAAGTACTTTTACTTCTGTGTCTGGCTTATTTCACTTTCACATAATATCCTTAGGGTTCATCCATGTTGTTGGATAAGGCAAGATCCCCTTCCTTTTGAAGGCTGAATAATATTCCAATGTATATATATTGATGTGTGTGTGTGTGTGTGTACCACAATTTCTTTATCCATTTATCTGTCAATGAACGTTTTGGTTGATTCCATATCTTGGCTACTGTGAATAACACTGCAATGAACATGGGAGCACAGCTGTCTCTATGAGCTGCTGATCTCATACCCTTTGGATATATACTAAGAAGAGGGATTACTGAGAACAGAATACAGACTCAGAAATAAATCCAAGCACATACAGTAAATTAATTTTTAACACGGAAACCAAGAAGACACACGGGTAAAGGGTGGCTTCTTCAATAATGGTGCTGGGAAAACTGGATATCCACATGTAAAAGAATGAAATTGGACTCTTATATTAGAACATACAAAAAGATCAACTAGAAATGAGTTAAAGACCTAAATGTAAGACCCAAAACTATAAAACTCCTAGAAGAAAACAGAGAAAACATTGGAAATTATTTTTGGATATCCCACCAAAAACTCAGTTGAGAAAAAAAATAAACACGTGGCACTACCACGAAATAAAAGGTTCTACACAGAAAAGAAAACAATCAGCAAAATAAAAAGGCAGCCTACAAATTGGGAAAAACATATTTGTAAGCCATGAATCTGATAAGGGGCTAATATCCAAAATATATTAGGAACTTACACAACTCGATAGCAAAAAATACAGTAAATTAAAATAATCTGATTTTAAAATGGGAAATCAATCTGAAGAGACATTTCTCCAAAAAAGACATAAAAATAGCCAACCAATATAGGCAAAAGTGCTCAACTTCAGTAATTATCAGGGAAATACAAATTAAAAGTACAATGAGATATCACTTCACACCAACTAGGATGGTTATTATAAAAAATACAAGAAGAGTCAGGCATGGAGGCTCAAGCCTCTAATCCCAGCACTTTGAGAGGCCAAGACGGGCAGATCACCTGAGGTCAGGAGTCTGAGACCAGCCTGGCTAACATGGCGAAACCCCATCTCTACTAAAAATACAAAAAAAATTAGCCGTGGTGGTGGTGCACGCCTGTAATTCCAGCTACTCAAGAGACTGAGGCAGGAGTATTGCTTGAATCCAGAAGGCAGAGGTTGCAGTGAGCTGAGATCGCACCATTGCACTCCAGATCGGGTGACAGAGTGAGACTCTGTCTCAGAAATAAATAAATAAATAAATAAATAAATAAATAAATAACAAGTGTTGACAAAGACGTGGAGTAAAGGAAACCTTTGTACAGTGTTGGTGGGAAGGTAATCGAGTACAGCCATTATGGAAAACAATAAGGATGTTCCTCAAAAGATTAAAAATAGGATTGCCATATAACCCAGAAATCCTTCTTCTGGGTGTGTGTGTGTGTGTGTGTGTGTGTGTGTGTATTCTTTAATTTTTAAGTTAAAACATATCAAAGAATTTTCTTCATTTCAGAAAGCTGTCTCAATCATACATATCTGTTTATTCTCCTGTTTTTTGTTGTTGTTTTTGATTGTTTGTTTTTTGAGACGGAGTCTCGAGTCTTGCTTCTTCTCCCAGGCTGGAGTGCAATGGTGTGATCTCAGCTCACTGCAACCTCCACTTCCCAGGTTCAAGCAATTCTTCTGCCTCAGCCTCCCAAGTAGATAGTACTACAGGTACCCGCCACCACGCCTGGCTAATTTTTGTATTTTTAGTAGAGACAGGGTTCCACCATGTTGGCCAGGCTGGCCTTGAACTCCTGACCTCAAGTGATCCACCTGCCTCGGCCTCCCGAAGTGCTGAGATTACAGGCCTGAGCCACCAGCCTGGCCTCATTCTCCTCTTCTAATGAGCTGTAGTAAAGGAAAAAGTCTAAGAAGTGCTTTCTGCTAGCACACATTTGCTCTTCATGCCAGGCCGACTTCTCAGGTGGCTTCCAATGATTCCACTTGATGGTATTCATGTCCCATGAAATCCACTTCCTGTGAATGTAGGCTGAACCTAGTGACTCACTTCTAATGAATAAAATATAGTAAAAGTGGTGGGATAGCACTTCCAAAATTTGGTTATAAAAATTAGTGACTTCCATTTGGTCTTGCTGTTTCTCTCCAGCTCTCTCTCGCTCTCACTCTCATTTTCTCTCTCTGGCTCTTTTTTCCTGCTTGCTCTGATGAAGCAATTCATCATGTTTTGAGCTGCCCTATGAATAGGTCTATGTTTTAAGGAACTTGGGGTTGTTCCTGGCCAACAGCCCTCAAAGAACTGAAACCTCTCAATTCAACAGCCCGCAAGAAGCTGAATCTCGCCAACAACTACATGATTGAGTTTGAAAGTAGATTCTTCCCGGCCGGGCACGGTGGCTCAAGCCTGTAATCACAGCACTTTGGGAGGCCCAGACGGGCGGATCACGAGGTCAGGAGATCGAGACCATCCTGGCTAACACGGTGAAACCCCGTCTCTACTAAAAAATACAAAACTAGCCGGGCGACGTGGCGGCCACCTGTAGTCCCAGCTACTCGGGAGGCTGAGGCAGGAGAATGCCCTAAACCCAGGAGGCAGAGCTTGCAGTGAGCTGAGATCCAGCCACTGCACTCCAGCCTGGGCGGCAGAGCGAGACTCCGTCTCAAAAAAAAAAAAGTAGATTCTTCCCTAAGCAGATTTCCTTTCATGTCTTAGGGTGACTGCAGCCCCAGTTGGCCCCTTTATAGCAGACTGTGGGAGACACTGCAGCAGACGACCCAACTGAGCGGTGCTCAGATTCCTGACCCACAGAGACTATGAGAAAATAAATGTTTAAGCCACTAAATTTTGGAGTAATTTGTTATGCAGCAATAGATAACTAATACAGCCTTCCGAAAAGTGGAGAATATTGTGGGAATAGATGGGGGCCATCATGATTCAAGTGGAAAATGAAATTTGTGTGAGCACAGCAGAAGGACCCAAAAAACAGAGGGCAAGGAAGAAGCTTGGAAAATCCCAACTATTTTCCAAGAATTACCCGCTCAAGCAGTTTTCCCTCATCAGCATGACTGGAAATAACCGTTAATTAGCTAGCTTGCAATACTCTTACTTTGCACTAGTTGCATTTCAAAGTATTTAAATTGTTCAACCTGCTCCAATACATTTACTCCTACTGTTTTCACCATTAATGAGGCATTCAGCTTTTAGAATCTGGGAGATGACCTAAAGATCAAAGTTAATTTAATTTAAAATCAATGTACTAGAAAAGAAAGACCCTGCCTCCAGTATTGATGTTAGGCTGTGGGCTTTTGTAAATGCAGAAGCAAAGGCACATAACAACATATGCCATGCTATTATTTCTAACCAGGTGAGAATATTCATGCAGTCACAAAGGTCTACTGAAAAAAGATCCTGATAATTGGTCTCCACCTGATTTAATACCACTTATTGGACAGACTTTGTTGATCAAGTGAATTGCAAACCACTTCCTGGATTCATTATTGAGTTTTAAATCCCACTGAGTAGCTAAGACCAATATCAATGAATCCTACCTTCCTGATATTTTAGAGAAAGTCATTCAGAAGTGAGATAATCAAAGTGCTTAGATTTATGAGCAAAGTTTCTTATAAAAGACTTATGTTTTTAACTGAGTTCTATTGGCAAAGTTACTTACTCCTGCTGCAAGAAATAAGAAGACTTTGTAATGCAATGTCTGGAGGCATCTATTTCACTTATTATATTTTTAATCCTCAAAGTCTGTTTTCTGATTTGCAATGGTCTGCAATTACATGGTTTCACAGTTAATTATTTTCTGTTCATTCACTCATGCATTTTCTTATTCAACAAATGCTTGATATCTCCTCTGTGCCAAGTACCATGCTATGTCGTGGAGGTTCAAAGAAGTATAAAATAGTACATCAAAATAAACTGGTTTTGCTAGTATAACTAACAATATTAAACTTACCTGAAAGGCTTATCCTAACCAAGGTCTATTTCTTGCTCACACAGTCTGGGAGGTCCGTATGATACCTCCATGCTGGCTTGGGCTTCTAAATTTGCTCAGACAGGGGAAGAACAGACTGGGAAGCATGATGCCAACAATTAAATACCTCCATCAGAGAGAGACACAAACTCTTCGGTTTGCTTGGCCATATCTGCCTCAAAGTAGAAGTGCATTCCCCGCGACAGTTTCTTTAGGGAAAGAAGCAGAAACAGAACACACTGTTGTCTATCATATACAGACTACACCTTCTGCCCCTTCTTATTTTATTAGCCTAAGCAGTCTTGTCGTGGGCATTTATATGATTTCTCTAAGACCCTTAAAATGTTAAACATATCATGGTGACTCCCATTATTGTTTTCATGGACAGTTAAGAGAACAGGGACTCCATGTTAGAAATGATCCCCCTGCCTTCTCTAAAGATACCATGGCCCTTACATCCCTCTCTTCTCCTCTGCCTCTGATAGGAAGGCCTGGTCACCCCTAGAGAGTGAAAAAACCAACAAAGAAGCACATGGCTAAGACCGCGTTAGACTCTGAGAATTACCGTGAAGTTTTTCATCATTTCTGCCATCATTAGGCCATTTAACCAACAGGCCTTGAGCATTCCTACTATGTGATGTGTACTAGAAATGAAATGTTGATCAAAATAGGCATGGTTCAAACTGTATAATGAGGAAGATTGTCAAGTAAACGGACAATCACAATGCAGTGTGGTAAAAGCTATGCTAGGGAGGTGCAGGGAACTCTGGGAGCACATGACTGGGGAGACCCCGTGGATAAGGGAAGGTCTCTGGAGAAAATGATGTCCAGGCAAAGGCCTCATGCCTGCGTAGGAATAAGCTAGGTAAAAATAACTGGGGAAGGAGTGATCATTCTAGAAGAAGAACAATGACTGGAGGAAGGAAAGACAGAGAAAGAGGGACACCAAGAAAGAGAAGAGAGAGCAGGTGGAGCTGTTGGCCTAATCAGGGAGCTGCAAGAAGCCAAAGTATAGGGAGCTGCAAGGAGCCAAAGCATAGATTCCAGGTGGGGGGATTTTAAGACATGAGATTAGGAAGATGAGGAGAAGCCAGTTTCAAAGGACCTTGTAAGCTATGAACACAGCTTTGGACTTTTTCCTAAAAGGAGAGGGAAGGTGTTGAAAGGTTTCAAACAGGAAAGAGACTGATATGATAAATACTTCAGATTTGAGGTAACAACTGCCCTTCACAAAAGCCTGGCAGTTATTACGCTGGTAAAGTAAACAACCCAATGCCTGTTTATAGCAGTCCTGGTCTTTGGCTGATTTCCCTAGTAGGATGATTTATGAGGAAGTAGATGGAGGATTTGTGTGTTTGGTATGATTCGGAACACCAGGAGAGCCCTTAACACAAAACTATATATATTTTCTATTCCCTTCCATAAACACTGAAACCCCATTCTTTATTCCTTTTTTTTTTTCCATTTTTCTGGTCATTGAGAACCAGAAATGTAAATGGAATAAAGCTCGTGCACTAAAGAAAATGAGATAAGGACAGGGTTCTTGATTCCAAAAGGCTAAAAGATCTCGTAGCAGGGATAAGATGAGTTTAAGAGTGTGGTGTGTGGCAGGAGAGCAGAGCAATAGGAATCCAGAGGGAGAAATGAACCTTTCAGGCCTGGGAGCCCTGGGAAGGCTTTGTGGAGAAAATACCACTATGACTGGGCCTTGAAAGATGAATAAGATTTTCTCAGTGCTGAGCCGTGTTTTTATCAGAAGTCTTTCAGCTATCCACGAGAGAAACTTAACTCAAATGAGCTTAAACAAAAAGAGGGCAGTTATTGGTTCACACACAGAGACACAACTGACTTCAAGTCTAGCTGGATCCATGGTCCCAGTGTTATGATTCAAGCTTGCTCTTTCTCTCTCCATTCCTAGGACAGATCTTCCCTGGTGGACAAAATGGTGTGAAAGGAAAATAAATCCTGGGACCCCAAAATCACTAAGCCAAAGGGAAAAGTCTGGCTGGGAATTGTAGGGCAAGCCTGCCTCCCATTCTATTCCTAATTAAGATAGAGCAAAGATAAAAAGCTACCTACCTACCTCCCTCACAATTTGCTCATAAGGAAATCCCTTGTGGACAAAGGACAGACAGAACTCAAAAGTCATCCCTTTGCTCATGTGAGGCAAAAGCATATCTGAGTGCTTCATCTGCCCTATTGTTTCACTAAGCCTGACTAAGGTGTAAGTGACTATTCCCCTAGATTGTGTATTCAGTGAAAGGCTAATCAGAAACTCACAAGAATGCAACTGTTTGTCTCTTATCTATCTATGACCTGGAACACCTCCTCCCCACGTCAAGTTGTCCCAGCTTTCCAGACTGAACCAATGTACATTTTACACAAACTGATTGATGTCTTATATCTCCCTAAAATGTATAAAACCAAGCTGTGACCCTGCCACCTTGGGCACATGTCACGAGGACCTCCTGAGGTGATGTCACAGGAATGTCCTTAACCTTGGCAAAATAAACTTTCTACATTTATTGAGACCTGTGTCAGATACTTTTTGGTTCACAATGGCTCTCAACAAACCCAATGCATTAGTTTCTTAGGGCCACTATAACAAATGACCATGAGCAGAGTATACTAGCTTCAAACAACAGAAATGCACTTTTCTCACAATTCAGGAGGCCAGAACTCAGACACTGAAAACCAAGGCGTTGGCTGGTTGGTTCCTTCTGTGGGTTCCGAGAAGGACTCCATTATGTGCCTCTCTCCTAGTTTTTAGTGTTTGCCGGAAGTCCTTGGCATTTATTTTTTTTTTTAATGCATCCCTCCAATCCCTCCCTCCACCTTCACATTGCCTTTTTTGTGTTTCTCTTCTGTGTCTCTCAGAAGATCTAAAATCTCCCTCTCTTTTATGTTTTGAGGATACCAGTCACTGGACTGAGGGTCCACCGTAAATCTAAGATGATCTTTCTGGAGATCCTCAACTCAGTGACCTCTCTATGAATATTTTATTCCAAACAAGGTCAAATTCTGAGGTTCCAGATGTACTTCAATTTTCAGAGGATACTCTTTAACCTACTACACTCAACGAAACCATTCCACTGTCTATAGCACTGGTACCCAATCTTTTTGGCACCAGGTATCGGTTTCATGGAAGATAATTTTTCCATGGACCAGGTACGGGGGAGGATGTTTTGGGATGATTCAAGCACATTACATTTATTGTGCACTTTATTTCTATTACTATTGCATTGTAATATTTAATAAAATAATTATACAACTCACCATAATGTAGAATCAGTGGGAGCCCTGAGCTTGTTTTCCTGCAACTAGACGGTTCCATCTGGGGGTGATGGGGACAGTGACAGATCATCAGGCATTAGGTTCTTGTAAGGAGTGCATAATCTGGATTCCTCGCATGCGCAGTTCACAAGAGGGCTCATGCTCCTATGAGAATCTAATGCCACCACTGATTTGACAGGAGATGGAGCTTAGGCAGCAATGCAAGCAATGGGGAGTATAAATACAGATGAAGCTTCGCTCACTGGTCTGCCACTCACTTCCTGCTGTGTGGCTGGTTCCTAACAGGCCATGGACTGGTACCGGTCTGTGGCCCAGTGGTTGGGGACCTCTGGTCTATAGCACAAAAATCCCACTACCATCAGCCCCTCATGGATCAAGGGTCAAAGCTTTGGTGGAGGTTGGGCTGTGGAGTTCAGCCTCATCAAAACTACACTGATTAGATTCTTAAGAAAAAAAAGGCTTCTGATATCAGAACATAAGGCGTGCTGCAGAAATGTCAATGATAGGATCTTGGAACAATCACTGGAAAAGCCTTCTGGGGGATGTATGTATAGCAAGACATTTGGAATTATTATGCCTCCCAACCAAATAGATTCTAGAGGGAAGTTATTCAGTTGGCTTCCATTCTTTTTATAGATGAGGAGCCCAGAAGCACATGGAGAAACTGCTTGAGGGCCCCTGTATCGGACAGTCAGTGGAAGGCATTCTGATGGAGGACAGGTGCCACCTGACCTACATATGGGGAGCAGGAGGCACCCAGAGAGCTGGACAAACAGAAAGGGAGAGGAGCAATGCCAGGGACATGAACAGATCTTCAAAACACTTTCTGCATTTATTGCTACAGTTATCCTTGCGTTAGTTTACTTAAGCGTTTTACCTATACAGCTAAAAGTTAGACAATTGGTTAGTGATGGTTAATACTGAGTATCAACTTGATTGGATTGAAAGATGCAAAGTATTGTTCCCGGGTGTGTCTGTGGGGGTGTTGCCAAAGGAGATTAACATTCGAGTCAGTGGACTGGGAGAAGCAGACCCACCCTCAATCTGCAGGGGGCACAATCTAATCAGCTGTCAATACTGCCGGAATAAACCATGCAGGAGAACATGGACGGACTTGACTTGCTGAGTCTTCCTGGCTTCATCTTTCTCCTGTGCTGGATGCTTCCTGCCCTCAAACCTCAACTTTTAGACTCTTAGACTTACACCAGTAGTTTGCCAGGGGCTCTCAGGCCTTTGGCCACAGACTGAAGGCTGCTCTGTCGGCTTCTCTAGTTTTGAAGTTTTGTGACTGGGACTGGCTTCCCTATTCCTCAGCTTGCAGAAGGCCTATTGTGAGATTTCACCTTGTGATCGTGTGAGTCAATACTCCTTAATAAACTCCTTTTCATCTATAAATCTATCCTATTAGTTCTATCCCTTTAGAGAACCCTGACTAACACAGGTTTTCAGAGGTTACTCTGAAGACCTGTGTGGGAGTCATGTTTGCATCCATCTTCAGTAATATCAGAAAAAGTAAAATAACATAGAACTTTTTAAAACACCAAATTAATTCAAGGTAAAGAGATGTGTTTTATTCCTAATTATATCCTTTCTACCTTTTTGGTATTTGTTAAGCTTTTATTGTATTTAATCATGGTCACAGTAGAAGGTAATTTTATCTTGTTTGATCTAGTTTTGCGGCCTATATTTGGCAAATGAAAATGATGATGACTCAATATTGGCTTTCCACACTTTTGGGTGGAGAAAATATTTACTGACTCACAACATCCAAAGGCCTGGGATCCCTAATTTGACCAACTGCTATGTCTCATTAGGTAGCCCCCAAGCTGAGCAACCACAATGAGAAATCAAAGGGACTTCCCTAACCATTTATTTTCTTAAGCGGAGAGTGGCTTTGATTCTGAATGGACTTTTACTACATTTGGCATGTTTTAAGAAAGCTGTTTTGCTAAGGATGAGATGAAATTTGTTAACTGCATTATGGATTGCAAAGGGACGTGCCACTCTGAAGTGCCGCATGCATGTGGTAACTCTTTAGCACCTGTGGCCTAGGGACCTTACCGCCATTATCCTGCATGTTCAAAAACACAAGACCCACTTGTTAGTCAAAGCAGCTGACCTACGAATACCTTCTAAGTCAGTTGAAAAGCTTTGATGATTTTTCAAACAGGAAAATTAGCCAGGTATTGTTCAGAATGGTTGACCTGTGAATTTGATTTTTATTTGTTTACCTACACAGCTGTGACACCAAATTAGCAATAAGCGGACTTCAGCCAGACGTCATGGCTGGTAACATCTGAGCTGCACATCATCTACCACATTCCAAGCATGTGTGACCTGCCCCTCCCCACGATTCCTGCTATTCAGAATAAGTGGAGGCAGGGAGGTCATGGTGAAGGCTTATTAAAAAAACAGTCAGACATAAAACAATTGTTTCCTTGGACTTAGAAGGACACATTTTCTTTGCCTAAGCAGGAAGCAAGGAAATATTCAGGAGAGGCTATTGGCCATTGATCATGTCCCTATGGGGACCTGAGTTTATGAGAGTGATACTATTGGATCTACTTTCTCCACCTCTCCCAGACTATTTAAGTTTTGGTCAATTGCAGCAGAATGAAAGGGAGAAGTGTTGAAACTCCAGCAAAGAAAATATATGAGGGTAAACTAGTAGGTGAATGCCCTCACCCTCCAGGCCTTAGAACAGAGAAGACAGTAAACATCTCCTACTCATTTCTCATTCACTGATTGGTTCAGTCACTGATGGGCTGACCTCATCATTCATTGATCATTCGCAATTCAAAAATTTTAATAGTGACTGTTACATGCAAATTATTCTGAGGACCATGGGATGGAGAGGTAATAAAAATGAGCCCAAAAGGAAAATGCTTTTAGGAAACTTGTTTTAGTCTGGTGTTGAGAATGTTGGTTTCTTGAGAGCCCTTGGGTATCTTTTTGGCCTCAAAAGAGCTGAGTAGGTTGGAGGTTTCTATTTCAGAAGAGATGAAACAGTCCATCTGGCTGATGAGGGCTCACTCCAGTCTTCATATCTTAAGGGAGAAAAATGAATACATCATTCATGTTTCTTCCTCAGGGCCAGTCAGTTCCCCAGGGAAGAAAAACAGATAAGTATTTAGGGCATAAGCTTATTTAGGGAGAATGGGTGTGTCCCCCAGAATTCAAAGTCACTGGGAAAGTGAGAAAAAATGACCAATCGCTAGCCACCCTGATTCACTATTAACAGAGTTTGTGTTTATTGATATTAATAATTATTATTGCTTATTGGATATTAACAATTTAAGCACATGTTTAGTGTCTACTCATCATCATCACTGGGCTGAAGATACAGAAAGTCAAAGCATAGCTCTTACCCTACCAAAAGTTGCTCATTATCTAGTCAGGGAGGAAGCTTGGTCAAGAAAAAGAAGGCAGAGTCCTGCTTTCAATTGAGCTTTATAAAACACATGAGATGATATAAAATCTTTTCATTCTTCTGGTATGTAATTGGAGGGCTGGTTCTATCACAATGAAGATTATAACTGCCATGTGTATTGGATACTTACTACTTGCCAGAGCCTATTCTAACTACTTTGCATACATTATCCCATTTACAACCACGTGAAATAGGCAATGTTATTCTAGATTTGCAGATGAGGAAACTGAATCACAGTTAAATGATTTGCATGAGGTTATATGGTTAGTAAATAGTGGAGCTAACATTCATATTCATGTAGAGTGCACCAAAGTTTCCATGCATAACCAATGTGCTATATTGCTTTGCATCTGAGAGATTATTACGTCGGAACTATGGCTTAGCAGGCACCAAAGACTGGGCAGAGCAAGCACTTCGGGACAGGTTCTATCAGCCATATCAGCCATAGATGGTTGTGGGCCTCACATAATCCAAGAAATCAGCCATGTTGAGGGAGATGAACCCTGGATACCAGACGAACAGAGATAAAAAATGGACTGAGGAGACATGATGTGCCTTTGGAGGGAGCAAATGTAGCCACATTGACAGATCACAGAAGAAGGAACTAGGTAGTCCTCTAAGCAGGTGAATAATAACAAAATTAACATATGGATTACTTGCAAATGACTGTGCTCATCAAGTGTTTATTTGGTTCCAAACAAAACAAACTAAATATAAACCATCTTAAATAAACAAGGGCACGTATTAGATAATGAAACTGAAGTGTCTATGGGTACATTAGCTTCAGGAATAGCTCAATCCAGCTGTTCAAATCAAGGATCTGTTTCTTTACCTCTGAGACCTGCTTTTTTTGTTGGCTTTATTCTCAGTTTTTCTTTATGGAGTAGTGTCTTGTTGCTTAGCAAACACAGTGGAAAAAAGTTTCTTTTTTCCAATATTTATTATTTAATTAGGGTGCTTCAGGAAAAGGGAAGAGCAAACAAACTTCTAGGATCTGTTTGGTTGGAGAACACAAGCATTAAATTCTGTGCTGTACAAATAAAGATGTGTAACACTTGGACCATGCATTCAAGGAGTTAACAGTCAAATTGGGGTAACTGACAGGTTTAAAAGTAGAAACAGTATAAGTTGATTGACACTGTGTTTGTTTGTTTTTGTTTGTTTGTTTGTTTGTTTGTCAGGGTATCTCTGTTTCCTAGGCTGGAGTGTAGTAGTGCAATCACAGCTCACTGCAGCCTCAATCTCCCAGGTTCAAGCTATCCTCCCACCTCAGCCTCCCAAGTAGCTGAGACTACGGGCATACCATTACACCTGGATAATTTTTTTCTAATTTATTTTTTGTAGAGACAGGGTCTCACTATGTTGCTCAGGGCTGGTCTTTAATTCCTGGGCTCAAGCAATCCTCCTGCCTCAGCCTCCCAAAGTGTTGGGATTACATTGTGATGTACCTGATAATAAATTTTAGGGTACACTTGGGGAGTAAAAACATGAATCAGAGAAGGCCTCAGTTGGGAATCAAACCTTTTCTTCTGGGATAAAAAATGTGGAGCTTTCATCATCACACACAGTAAACAAAATTATGGCTGTGATTTCCATAACAGGGTCTTCGGTAATTGTTTTGTTTTATTCACAATAAAACTTGTTGAGAACAGCAGGTTATATTTACATCTGTATATCTGCTCAATGATCTGTAGCATCACTCACTGATGTGGTGATGAATCTGAAATCCATCAAGAAAGAATGGAAGAATAAGATTTACTTCACAAAGGTTAACCTTAAAATCCAGCACTGTCTTATTGCTGTGAATAAAGGAACATTTACTAAGAATCCCCAACTAAAACCATCAACCAAGCTCACTGTCTCTTTCTCCCTTATGCACTAAAAAAAAATGATTTATCTTTCAACTTAGCTTTAATTCACAATTTCACAATTAATTAAACATCAGCCTAATCATTATACCCACAAAGCATTTAAACTGATGTTAGGAGAATGATGGGGAAATGAATAATGCTTTGAAGGTCCATTTCAAATTAGTTATTTGATTAATGAATATTTCACAAGGGCATTTGGGAGATGACCTCTGTTGATGACTTAAAGAAAGACAAGTCTGTTTAGGTAATGAGACGACAAAGCGAGTTTGAGTTATCTCTGGGTGTATGTTGTGTAGAATTACAAGGATTAATCCATACAAAATGTATTACTTTTCCCGTGGCTCGTTGGAGATAACATAGAATTGTAAGATCAATAAATAAAGTTTGGCATTTTGAAGATGCTGCTTGATGATAAACTGCAGTGTGCACCCCAGACCGCCAGCCATGAGCACAAGCCGCCCACCAGAGGCTTATGAAAGAAAGCTGGGCTTGTTCCTGATAAGGCCTGTGGTGGGGCGGGCTGTGTGCCTCATAAACTCTCCATAATCCCTCCTAGCACCTGACCTTTCGATTTCTTAGATGTAGAGGAAGAAAATTGGCTGTCACCAGCTTCCTATATGTTCAAACAAATAAGAAACAGCTTACCTTGTTTTGTGGTTTAGAAGGAGCCTTTTCCCAGCAGTTTCATGATCAAAAGCACATATTGCAAGAGGGAATCAAATATAGGTCAAAGACGCTGACTGCAGCACACGATAAGAATAGGACAATGAGGAGGAGGTGGTGTAATCACAACCAGCCTGCCTTCTTTGGCAAGAAACACTTATGGCAATCTCACTGTCCTCATCTTGGACAGTTAAGTTACTTTTCATTCTTAATTACGTTAAATCTTAGAACAGTCAAAGCTGAATCAAACATGGAGGTCATCAGGGTCCCAAAAGGATTGGAGTTATTTGAACATGAAGCAAATACTAGAAAGGCTTTAATTTTTATGGTAAGCAACATAGCACTGTTTTCCTCCTGAGTTTTTCTTTTTGTCTTGAAACTATGGAAGTGACTCTCCAAAGGCAGAGTTTCTGTTCATTCCACAAATAATAATCCAAAGCCTTCTAGTGCTAAATCACTTCCTCATAGCAAGTTGAGAACCTGAACTCTTACGGACCCTGGGGGATGCCTGGATACCCAGTACAGAGAGTGAAAGCAGAGCCTCTGGTTGCAACACACAGGGCAGGTGAGTGGGGCCAGGCTCCAGTGCCCACCTTCCCCCGAAGTATAAAGGATGAGTTAACATCTTCTAAAACCATCTATGAAGCCATTCTAAATGACTCTAACTCTAAGGAAAGACAGACAAATACCCCTTTAGAAATAGGAGACTTTATGACATGGCTTGGAATTTAAGACTAGTTTGGGGTAGTAGAAATTTTTGAAATTATAAGATTAACTGTTCAGCTTTAGGCAAGTAACTTAGTGTCTCTCCTCTAAAAATGCAAGCGCTTTTGCAGCTTAGAATTTCCTTTGAGTTCAAAACCTCTCTTCTCCTAAGGTTTATTACTCTACATGGGAGAAAAACAATTCAGGAATTATGGCATTAAAATTATGTGTAGGCATTGCCATGTGACCATTAGGGAAACAGATTTTTAGCCTTTTGAGTGGTTGTTTCTTTGAATCTGAGTTCTCAATTTTTGATTTACATATATACTTTAACATAAATCATCCAACAGGAAGTTATTTGTTACAGCTTGCATTTATCTGCACTCAATTACAAATATTATTTGAGACCCAAGTTTCTCATATCATTTCCAGCATTGTGTCATGATTTCAGTGCTTTCTGGTGTATTTCGTTTTGGGCTTGAAATATTCTAGCTCATGCATTTCTAAGGTTATTGGCTAGGGAAAATCCTTGCTTTCATTTAGCCTTATAAAGAATCATCTCATGCTGAATATCTCCCAGATAACCTTCCTCCAGGAGATGATTTAAAAGTCAAATGACACGACAAGACTGGCTCTCATTTTCCCTTTTCAAGTCCAGAAAGGCTTTCTCGAAATATTTGGCATCCTACTCTCTGGCAAAGCAGCATCTGGGAATTGCTCAGGATGTCAAGCACTTCTTGGTTTCTTTTCTCTTGCTCTTTCTTCCCTCAAATGGAGACATCCTGGCCCTTGGAATTGATTCAGGCTTGGGAGTAAGGGATTTGAGTAAGTCTAGTACCTCTCTCTGGACCTCATTGTGTCTTCCTCAACATGCCTTTAGTTTGGACTTTGTGTCCTGCTCTAATGACTGATTATATACCATTGTCCTTTCACATTTGTGTCTTCCTGAGAGCAATGGTGTCCTGCTCCTTGAACTGATGACTAATGACTAGAAATCTCATATTATGACCTGAAACTTTCCTGATGGCAGCCACTTGCCTGGCTTTGTATTAAAAAAAAAATTTTTAAAAAAGATCTTGTTCTGGTTCAGAAGCAGGTTAGATCTCTTCAAGAGTGCCCTCAGGGATGGCAGGTCACCAAGACTCCAGAGATCTGATCACTTCCTTATTTGTAGCTGACTTTACACTTCTAACTTTGGCTGCCCCTGGAATTCATTTCTTGACACTAGTCCAAATCAGAATTGGTGCCTGGCTTTAACATCCTAGTTGATTCCATCCTCACCATCATGCATTACAATTTCAACAAAGGGCAACACTCTCTTATACAAATAGCGTAAGTATTTTCCTTGTTATAAATTGATCAACATGTAAATTCTTTTAGTTTTACTGTTTGTTGATACCTACATCACCTTTCAGGGTCTGTATGGGGACCGAGATTTAACATCACAGATATAATTGGACAGTGACAATCTCAGGTTACATTCTTATAAATACAGCTGTTGTGCTGCCAGATTAGCCATCATCATATCTGGATGCTTCCACTTCTTGCTGAAAAAGACTACTCCCTCTATCAGCAAGCTCACTGTTAGGAATGTCTGGTTTCTTGTTTTAGGGCCTCTCTTTCTGGTCCCAGTCGAACCAGCTACACCCTACTTGTCCACATGCAAATAATGCCAAGGAACCTGATGGAAAAACAGATTGACGTAGGACAGCTTTGCTAGCAAGAAATGTCCTATTGCTCAAAAATTTGAATGCTGCCAGAATCATTCCCCTTCCCCACTTATGCCCATTCTATACCATATTTTCCTTTCATATCTGGTGCTACCTTCTCGTTAGTATCCCAGTAGGAAAGAGCCTTCATGGAGAAAGGATGCCGACCGAAGTTGTCCTTGTAGAAACCTCTTCCCCTACTTGCATTTTCATGACTGAAACCTGTGGTTATATTTGCTACCTACCCTTTATCACCTGGGCTTTCATGAGAAAGATGCATTTGAGAAGCAAATATGATTAGAATCTAAAAAGACCAGAAAGTATGCTTCAGGACTGAATCTCCAGCAGAGAGAAGGTGTTTGGGAGAGTAGTTGCAATCTTTATTCAGAAATGGACTCAATTCAGAGGGCTTTTAGTGCAGTAAATCACACACTTGATAATCACCAGACATGATTTTTACAGTGAACTATCATTGTGAAGTCCTATTTTAAGACACTAAACTTATTGTCCCCACTCTGTAAAAGTTCAAAATCAGGGCTATTGTGAGTTTATCATACCTTTAAAATTGGTGAGTCCTCCCCGCCTCTCCTATGTCCAATCCCTAAAACAAAAGACATTTTTGCACATACAGATAGAATACACATCAAGAATCCTTAAGATTTTGGCATATGGCAAATGTTAAATTTGGCCTGTGGAGTAACACCTCCTAAGGAAAAGAGAAGTGAGGAAGCTTTGCTGCATAGTCTTCAGTGCAAACCTGCAAAAGTCCTGGGGTCGTGGGTGATTGTGTGAAGTAATCTGAGCTTGTCTAGCTTCAGATCTATTTTTCTTGGACTATCCAAAGTCAGGTACTTATTGGGGTTTAGATGTAAAGAAAGACAGTCTGTAGCATCCCTGGGATCCTTGGCTGTGAGTATTGTGATTTTGGACGAAGAAACTAATCTATTTCTGGCAATTCTTTTTCTTCTTGGACAGGTTCTTAGGATTTGGGTGCAAAACGAAAGTGGAAGTAGGGGAGGGTGCAATACAGTGATTTATACCTTATGTTTGTGGGTTATCTTCAAGCCATTATTTTGCTCCTTTTAAGTAACTGAGATCCTCCCGGAGAAGAAAGAATATAGATAACCTCTTACGTTATGGTGCCACTGAAAGAACTTGTTTAAGCACATTTCATTGCAAAGCAGAAAACCTTCCTAATTAAAACACAGAAGGGGTCCTAGGACCTACTTGTAGGAAGTTCAACTATGCTTTATACTTGCTGGCTCTGGGAACATAAAAAGTCAAGATGTTCTTTCTGCAAACTATCTTTCTCTACTTGCCCATGGTCCAACAAGATTTTAATCTTCCCATATTCCTATTACAGTTTGCACAGCTCAAATTTAGAAGTATTTCCAGTATCAACGAGGTCTGGCCAGGAGGACAGATTCTTGTATGCCCAAACTCTAGCACTATGCTGAGCACACAGTGAGTATGCAATATACTTATATCAAATGAATTAATGAATCAAATGATCTTTAAATAAATTAGAGCAATAGCCCTGCAAAATCTCTTCACTCAAAATATCAAGAAAGCAATGATCTCAAGGAAAATAAAAATAGACTTAAATGAGGAACAGGCACAAAAGTTCACTAATGCAAAGACCTCTGACATACTCGGGATGGTGCTACAGAGGGAGGCAGAACAGAAATAGGCCAAAAGATGCTGGATGTAAAGTTATTCCTCATAGAGGAATATGATATTGCAAGAGACCCCCAAAAGCCGTCTAACATACTGGCTTCATGTTTTAGTTAGAAGTATCATGTCTTAAAAGAAGATATTCAAAAGAGGACTACAAAAGATAACATAAAGCTTGATTAGTGTAGAAAACATTTTTGCAGTTAGACTTCCAAACATACTCCATGGAGATGTCCCCAAATAAAGACTCCCTGTTTGGCCAAGTTTAGTCAGATTCCTCTGAGTCCTCTTCTTGAGTAAGCTTCAATTTTTAGCAAGAATCCTGCTAAGTCGTGTTAGCTATAATCTCTAGCCTTTGATATCAAATTCCTCACCCACTCCTCTTGATACCTAAGCTATTGGCCTACCTTTAGCAAGCATACTGTTAGGCCAGTTTAGCAATAATCCATCCTCCCAACCTTGATATCTTGTCTTGGTAATTTTCCATCTACTGACCCCCTCACTCTGGCTATCAATCCTCAGGTGTCTTTGCTGTATTTGGCATTGAGTTCAATCCCTTTATCTTACTGCAATATTTTTCACCCCTATTATGATAGCCTTAAATAAAATCTTTCTTATCTTCTTCTTTTTTTTAAGTGTCAGAATAACTTTTTCTTTGATATCCCCTCTTTACTTACTAACCATTCTTCCTCCCAGGCTACCTTTTCTGACCTCTAAAAAAAGAGGGACAATGACTGCTTCTTCCTGTAGCAACAACCAGAATATTACACAGAGGTTCTCAAACTAGTGAGTTTTCTGGTTACTCCTCATTCAAGGGAGACTTGGTTTTCTTGGAGACCATGGCTTCCCTGATATTTTGTGAAATGATATTTTGTGATATTTTTCTAATTCGTTTATAGATTATTTGACTCATTTATTCATTCATGTGACAAAAATATCTTGAGTGCCTAGTATTTTCTCATCATCATGCTAGAAATTGGCATACAAAAATTTGTAAAACTCATAGTCATGTATTTTTTAGGTTGATTTTAAATTAACTTTTAAATTGTTTAAAATAATTTAAGCAATATATTAGTAAAGATCTAATACCCTCATGAACACCCCTGCTCTCTCACCTCTAATCTCCCTCCCTGGAGAGATTCTTGTGATTTTTCTCCAAATTCAAACATAAGGGAAGAGGTTCAGGAGGGTCAACCAGATTTTCTCTCCTGCAATTTGAAATTGAGACCTCACAGCTATTTCATCTTCATGTCTTTCACTGAAAGTTTTAACCTAATCCTGATGTCTGTGAAAGGAAAATAAAAACTCAGGACTCCAATTCACTATGCCAAAAGAAAAAATTGGGTTGAAAATGGAGTCAGGCAAGAAGCTGCCTTGCCTTTTGTTCCTTAGCAGACAGTTACAGATAAGAGTTTAAATACCTCCCACAAGTAGTATTCTTGTGTTCCCCTTATCTTACATGAAGTACTGGTTTACTGAGCATTAGATGAATACACAATTAACTATTCCCCTTCTCCCTCCTTTTCTCTTGCAACATGTGGATTACCATATCCTCCCTCTTTTCCCTCCAGCCCATTTTCCCCTCTAAATATTGAAGCCCTCAAAATCATCTCTGAAGAAACAGATCCCAGACTATTTCTGTGATTCTATGTTTATTTTTTCCTTAAACTTGGCAAAATAAACTTCTAAATTAATTGACACTTGTCTCAGACAGTTTTGGTTTACATGTCAAAGGAATCAACCTTTATGTACAGTGTCTAGTATGCTGTAGGTGCTCCATAAACATTTGTTGAGCGAGTCATCCTCCATACAGACAACTTGGCTAATCCAAGAGCACCTGCTACTCACATAGAACCTTCTATATCTACTTTGCCGTAAATGACAGTTCTCTCATCTGACCAACTCTTGTATAATAAATACACCCTTGTGTGTATATTTTCCATATTATTTTGTTAATCTTGTCTTATATGTATATCATGTCTTTCAACTAGAATAAAACCTTCTTGAGTGTTCAAGGGTGCACCTTACATTGACAATGTGCCAGACTTTGGACCAGGTCCTGGGGGAGTGATAATAGTCACTAATACTTATGAGTACACATACTTCATTGAGAACTTCAAGTGAACTAACTCATTTAATTATCATTACAACTCTATAAGGCGGGTACTATTATTAGCAATATTTTGCTGCAAGAAAACAGACACATCAAGGTAACTTGCCTAACCCTATCCAACCAGTAAGTGGTGACACACAAAGTAACTTGCTTAAGCCTATCCTGCCAGTAAGTGGTGGAGCCAGGTTTCAAACCCATAGGGTTCAACTCCAGATTCCATGCTACTGGTGAGGTCTCTATTTTAAAGTCTGACTCATGGTAAGTAATAAACACTTTCTGGTAAATTAATTAGAATATATGGAAAGATCACATTTTCCCACCGTTCACTCAATCTGAAAAGAACTGTGTTGGAGAACATAGGTTGGCAAGTTTGACATCTTTTTAGCTGGTTTGCTTGAAGAGACGCCTGCTGTTCTGGAAATAACTTCAGCATGACATTGTGTTTTGCCAGCCTCCCAGCTAATTTAAACCGTGTGGGTCACAACTATAAATGCTCTGTCCTTTTTCTTGTTGGGATTCTGAATTTGCAGGGCTTACATAAGTAGATGTTGTTAAGGCAAGGATGAGAGATGATTTGATTCGGGTATATTTGCTCAGGAAGGGAGTGCAATAGAGAATTAGCCCTGAGAGGAAGGACATCAGATATCAATTTTTCATTTTCCAGAGAATTCACTGTGCCTCTAAGCAAGTCATTTTACTTCTGTTGGCCTATGCGCCCTTCTCTAAAATGTGTGAGATAATTCCTATGCCTCCCGGAAGCAGATCAAGAGGCTAGATTATTTAAATACCAGAAAAAATAGGATAAAAAATTCTATTGTTACATGCTCTTATGACACTACACAACAGCAGATTTACAAGAAGTTTGAAAGACTCAATACCTTGAAGCAGCAGGTGGCACATCTACAAGATTAAGCTCTGTTAAGGCACCATTGGGTAAGAGGGGCTGCTTACCTACTTACAGGCACCCACTCTGGATCCCTGAAGTTCAACTGAAATAGCCTTTGAGAGTCTCTTCTAGAGGTACCAGTATAAAATATCAGGAGGAGCTTTATTTCAGAATCTCATGAATACAAAAGAAATTGTTTAGAACGACATGAATACACATTACAAACAGGCTAGAACATTATTACATACACATAAAATGACAAATTGCAGCCAGGCGCAGTGGCTCACAACCAAACCTGTAATCCCAGCACGGTGTCGGGGCGCAGGTCTGGTGAGGTGGGTTGAGGTGTTGTGGGTGGGTGGTTCTGTGGCCCGCGGCTGGTGGGTTTGCGGCCGAGCGCGGCTGAGGTGCTGGCTGGCGTTGTGTCTGGAAGTTGGTTTGTCGGCCGCGGTTATGCGTTGCCTCTGACGTGGGTGTCGTGTGTGGTTGCCTTTGGGAGGCCAGGAGGCAGGCAGATCATGAGGTCAGGAGACTGAGACGCATCCTGGCAAAGCATGGTGAATACGGCGCCATGCCTAGCTAAAAAATAGGGGGCAAAAAGTTAGGGCTGGGTGTGGTGGGCCACGTGCCTGTAATGCCAGCTACTCAGGAGGGCTGAGGCAGAGAATCACTTGAACCAGGGAGTCAGAGGGGTAGCAGTGAGGCCGAGATGCTTCCACGCACTCCCAGCCTGCGTGACAGAGCGCAGGTTGCAGCGCTCAAAAAAAAAAAAAAAAAAAAAAAAAAAGTTGGAAGTCTATGCACATGAGGTTCTAAAAAACCCCAAGAAATAAACTACCAATTTTTCCTCACTTAGAAACTGATAACAATGCTTAACTAAAGGGTTAAAAAAAAGAGACTCTGTTCTCATTTATTATGGATTTGTTTTTTCTTTTTTTTTTTTTTTTTTTCAGAGTCTCAAAGACTGGCGTCTCCAGGTTGAAATGCAGTGGTGTGATCTTGGCTCACTGCAACCTCTGCCTCTTGGGTTCAAGCGATTCTCCTGCCTCAGCCTCCTGAGTAGCTGGGATTACAGGCATGCGCCACCATACCTGCTTAATTTTTTATGTTTTTATTAGAGACGAGGTTTCACCATGTTGGCCAGGCTGGTCTCGAACTCCTGGCCTCAAGTGATCCGCCTGCCTAGACCTCCCAAAGTGCTGGGATTATAGATGTGAGTCACCACAGCTGGCCTTTTATGGTATGGATTCTTTATTAAGATTCTCCTGGTTGTGTATGTGTGTTTCTCATAACCTGTGCTGAGGTTGGTAGTTTCTTAGTTTCTTTGCATTATTCCTTAATACTTTTTGTAGATGGTTTTCAGTCTCTGTTGATGTGTTGGTAGAAAGTTCATTCTAAGTGACATTTATCCATTGATAGGGAATTCAATGCCCTCCAACAGGCTCCCCAAGATGCCTGCAGTCATAATGTTCTACTCCCAGACTCCTACGTCTATTCCCCTCTCTTTGCTCTCTATTGTGCACTGTGGTAGGGAGACATATTTACCCATGTAGTTGGGGGCCAAGTTGAAGACAAAGCCTCATCATTCAGGACCTTCAAAATGCCATTATTCAACATAGCCCTGAAGTTGCAAACAAAAGCAAAACCAAACATCTTTATGACTAATATTATCATACCTTTTATCATTTTCTTTATTGCCTTAATATCAATATGCCTAGGGGATCTTGACTTTCATCTGGATAATGAAATACAAAACCTGTTGCATGTGTAAGAAAGTGATGAAGTAGAGGGAAGAATGGAGAGATAACTTCAGGAAGTGAAGGAGAACAAACTATGAGTTGAATATCATATCTGGTTTTGCATTGGGATTGTGGCTCTTTTCTTTTCTTTTCTTTTGTGTGTGTGTGTGTGTGTGTGTGTGTGTGTGTGTGTGTGTGTATGTGTGTTGAGAGGGAGTCTTGCTCTGTCGCCCAGGCCTGTCACACCATCTGGCTCACTGCAACTTCCATCACCTGGGTTCAAGCGATTCTCCTGCCTCAGCCTCCTGAGTAGCTGGGATTATAGGCACCAAAATTGTGGCTGTTTTCCAGTTTCCTTCCATCTGAGGAAACAGATATGTGTGATGTACCTTTGATGCAGGGAATTATTTTTGTTTACTTCTATCCCATTCCAATGATTCAACATTTTTCACAATCATCAGGAGTTATTTGGAATGTGAGAAAAAAGAATAATTTCACACTTGAAATTCTGTGGAATAAGAGGGATAGATTAGGTAAGGAAGAGACCCAAATACACTCACCACATAGCTTTCAGACTGGGCTGTTATATTTCAATGTATACACAGGTATGCTAGTATACGTTACAAATGATGAAGGGTTGTCTCAATGCAAGGTAGCTCTTTTGATGTAAGAAGAAGTTGGATCTTGGCATACCCTTTGGCATTTGGATACATTAGCAGTGGACAATGAAACTTAGAAATATAAGCATGGAGCAAAATGAGTCTTCGGCTAGTCAATGTGCAATACAAGCCTATTTTACATTTGATTTGGATCAGTGCCTCTAATTTACGTGTTAGTCGGGCTCAGGATGGTTTGCCCAGCAGCATTTCCATGACATCACCCCTGAGAAAATGCACTTGATGAACTGTTATCTGTGTACATGATGATGATATTTGTGTGCAGAGGTGAGAAAATTAGTTTTATGCTGTTTGTGGAGTGGTGAGGACAAGACAGTCCTGAAATGCAGTGAACTCGTCTGTGCCACTATTGTTTCATTCTTCCCACAGGTGAGAGGCCAAAATGTCTTGGGAAAGGGTGGGTTCCTAATCCCATCTTAGTTTACAATATTCCACAGAGCAGTGATGGGTCCTACAGAGTTTGTTGGTCGGGCTGAAACTGGAGTTTTCCATCTGTTTGGGTATAGCATTAGCCGTAGCAGGATTCCTTCTTTTTATGCAACTGTTGGGTATGAATGGAGCAAGAATCTGCCTCAGTGCCAGGTGGTGTGGACAGGCCATTGGAGGGGAGAAACAGAGTTGTCTTCAAAGTTGAATTTTGACTCCTCTGCTTCCCAGCTATGTGAAGAACAGGTCACTTAAACTCCCATAACTTTAGTCTTCTTGTCTCCCAAACACCAATAATAACACCCACTTTATAAGACTATTTTAAGGATTTTTATGAGATAAAATCAGCATAGAGGGTGTTTAGGAATTGCAAATTTCCTTCCAAATACTATACTCAAATAATGTTTATTCACTCCAATAGCACACAACTATATATGTGTGTGTATATATAGGGGTACATATATATACATGTATATATGTATATGTATGCATTTGGTGTTTTCCCTTAGAATATATGTGTGTGTGTGTGTGTGTGTGTGTGTGTGTGTGTGTGTGTGTATACACACACTCACAAGACACTTGTGCATTGTCAACAAAGAAGGGGAAGGGGAAGGAAATTTGCCATTCCTAAACACAATTCCTAAACACATATATACACACACTTATATATAGTTGTGTGCTACCCAAGTGAATAAACATTATTTGAGTATAGTATCCGGTGCCATCCCTTGAATCTAATTTTTTGCTTACCAAAAGCAGACAGTTTTTATCCAGTCTGGCTGCAGGATTAAATATCACATATTTTAAAATAAGAAAACAATTAAGGAACAGCCATTTATCCTAACTATTATAATAAAACTTTTGTTTTAAAGCAGTTAGTGAAATTTTAAGCATATAAATGTCTTATACACAATAAAAACAGGTTAGGCTTGCTACCAATAATTTCAACCTGAAAACCAAACATTTCGCTTAGCCCTCATTGTACAGTATGTTCATTTAGTGAGGCTGCTTGGAAGTTATTTTTAAACTCAGCCATTTAAATCATCATGTCTAGCATATTGTCTAGAAGACACAATGTTTCATTATTAAACAGAAACATTATGTACTGTGGCATATGAGTCATTAAAGGAACAGCAGATATGTTGTCACTTCCAAATAATAAGGCTTGTTACCATTATTGATTATATGTCTTTATAGAACCTCTTATCTGAGAATCTCAAATAACATTATAATTGAACTATATAAAATTCCAATAATGCAGGGATTCTAAAGGATTTTTGTATTCACAGTTCATGCTTTTATTTACTTAACAAAAATGTACTGAGCATCTACTATGTGCTAGATAGAGTCCTCAGCCCTGGGAACTCAAATAAAGAAGACCAAGACAAAGCCTTATGCAAATCAACTAGTATTTACACAAATCTAATTAGACACTGTTTTACTGTCTGGTTTACTTTAACCTCCGGAGTAATCTCTGTACACTAAAACCCCTCCCTCTCTTGTAGAATTAAAAATAGAAGCTGTTGTGATGCAGATTTCAAAATAAAAAAGCAAAGATGATTTCTGAAAACCATGTCATTTGGAAGAAACCAAGAGACCATTCAAAATCGTGCTATATTCTGCTTAAATATATTTTTGGTTTAAGGTAATAATGGGAGAAAGTTGGAGAAAATTCAAATGGGATTTTCGGGGAGGGGTTCTCCTAAAAGCTGTCAAGAATATTATGCTAAAAAAAAATAAAGACCAACATGAGGTTTATATTTGGACTAGTGATTTAAACCATATATGTTGTCGTTTATTTCAGCTCAGAGGAAAGGGAACATAGTCGAAAGGCTATTAAAACATGTAATTTTTTTTCCAATAAATGTATAAGTAATTAGGTTTCTACTGCCAGAGACAGAGAAATTCTTTAAAAGTTTTTACTCCCATAAAGCTCTGAGACCCCAAAGTACTAGAAACACATGTACATACATACATACATACATACATACATACATACATATCGGGGGTATGCATGTAACTGTGTGTGTGTAGGTATTGTGTGTGTGTTTGTGTGTGTGTGTGTGTGTACCTCCTCAAGACTTTTGGACTTTTATCATTAATTCACAGCACTGTGAAAAGGTTGCTCTCTATGACTCAGTAGGCCTAAATTAAATTAAGAAAATGTTGAAACAATGATCAATAAGTAAAACCTATTTTAATAGATTTTGTATTGTTTTACATTTATATTTTAAAACGTTTCTCTGAAATGTCTATAACAATTCAAAATGGTAATTTATTTTAAATTAATATATCTTGTTCATAGATACTGTGTTACAGGTCTAATCGGCAATAATGAAAAGATGAAAAATGAATAGAAAATTATACTGTCTAATGTGTCTTCATCACTAATCACACCTTCAGAATACCTAGCAATAAAGATCACGAGAACAAAGTTGAGACTCTATTGTTTTTAATGGACGCTTTATCAAAATTTAGTTCTAGTACCAGGGAGAAAATGAACATTCTTGTAGTCATCTTGATGAATAGAAGCATTTTATATATTCACTCAGGAAACATCTATTGAAGGCCCATATTATGCAGGCCCTGTTCCAAGGGATGGAAGTATCACAGCAACTAAGACATGACGCACTGCCCTTTTGGGTACACTGTCCAGGAAGACACTCAAAAGCACAGTATGATCAAAACCAATGGAGCATTTACAGCTCCATGAGACTTTGTACCGACTCTTACCTATCCGTATAGGGAGCGCCACAACATTCTCTCCCTGGAGTGTCTATTCCCTTTTTTTCTGAACCAGCATTAATCCTGCTTTCAATCTCAGTTTAAACAATACTTTTCTTTCTTTTTTTCTTTTTTTGAGATGGAGTCTTGCTCTGTCGCCCAGGCTGGAGTGCAGTGGCGCGCTCTTGGCTCACTGCAAGCTCCGCCTCCCGGGTTCACGCCATTCTCCTGCCTCAGCCTCCAGAGTAGCTGGGACTACAGGCGCCCGCCACCATGCCCGGCTAATTCTTTTNNATATTTTTTTTTTTTAGTAGAAACGGGGTTTCTCCGTGTTAGCCAGGATGAACAATACTTTTCTTAAGACACTTTCTGTAACCCTGCAGCCAACTCTAGGTCTACCCATTTGGTCTCCATAGCCCCCGTACTTTGTTTTTTTAAAATCACAGTGCCTTAAAATTTTTTTTTTTTTTTTTTTTTTTTCCTGCTTGTGTACCACAAAAGCAGAGTCTATGTGTCTTCCATTTCATGCTGTACCCGACATCGACAGCAGAAGATTCCCATAGCTGTAGGCCCTGGGAGGAGAGCATTAGAAGAAATCTGCGCAATTGGGAACTTCCTGTTTCCTATGAACTTACTCATTTTTATTGGATTCCGGACTTCGCCCAGAGCCTGCTCAGCTCCTTGTCTACTCATCTCTTCTTATCTAGAAACCGGTCCCAAACTGCTAGCCTGTGGGGTGCACACGAATTCGTTCTCTTGACCTCAGAGGGGCACTTGGAGTCTAAACGAATCTTCTCAATTTGGAACGCAGACTCTATTTCGAATGGTTGGCCTCCCAGTTACTCCCCCATGTGTATCACACTATCCCCCAGAGTCCTACGTTGAATTTTAGTTGAAGGCTTTCTGGTCAGAATTGATGGTTTTGTCAAGTTACAGCGCTGACAGCAGGCCTGGCAAGCACAGATCTACAAAGAGACCCCACATCAAAGGCTTTGTGTTTGGAATTTTGTTTCTTTTAATATTTAGGTTTAAATATTGATGAAATTTGTATCTGTACAAATTAGATGAGAAAACAAGGAGAGAAAAGGGCTTCCTAGATCCCATGAGAAAAATCAAGTAAGAGAGTGTGTTTCCTTCCACAACAGGACACATTTTGCATTTCTGCCCTCATAAATATTAAAATTTGAAGTCTAGCAGCAGTTATTTCTGAACAAGAATAACCAGATTTTTATAATGGGGTAAAAAGACTACATTGGCAATGCAACCAGATTTCTTGGTCTACTGGAAAAATACCAAAAATATGATAATTTCACCAAAATGAAAAAACCAGGACAATGCTTTTAGGAAGTACACACGCTAGCTCTCTAACACTATGGTTGTACACAGAGGTATAGTAAACACGATTTAAAAGTTCCTTTTACTTGCTATTGATAATTTTTCAAAGTATCTATGAAGTGCACATTTCAAGGTATATATTATAATTCCGGTTCTCAAAGGGTTCAAGGTGTTCTTCCCTGAGGAAGGGACTTTTCTACCCAGTCTTCCCTTACAGCTAGGTTTGGGCCAATGTTGCGCAAAGAACAAAATTAATTAATGCAGAAAGTTAGACCACAGCTTAAATTATTTCTTCTTCGAGTCCTTGAGAGTTACATGAGATTAAAGAGATAATTTGATATCTGAAATAAGTTAATTTGCTGACTCTTACAGTTATTTAAAATAAGTTATCTTGTTACCTTTCTTTGAATCAATTAGATAGTAAATATTTAAGAAGAAACATGATATAATTGTCTTCAAATATGTAATGAGAACACAACCAGCTGTTTTTATCTCAACTCCAGAGAAAACAAATAAGAGAATACATACTTACCCTGAGATAAGACAGTGAAAGAGAAAAGATCTCAGGAGTGATTGAAATACTAGCAACAAGCACTTTGGGAGGCCAAGGTGGGCGGATCATGAGGTCAGGAGATCTACACCACGGTGAAACCCTGTCTCTACTAAAAATACAAAAAATTGGCTGAGCGTGGTGGCGGGCACCTGTAGTCCCAGCTAATCGGAGAGGCTGAGGCAGGAGAATGGCCTGAACCCAAGAGGCAGAGCTTGCAGTGCGCCAAGACAGCGCCACTGTGCTCCAACCTGGGTGACAGCGAGACTCCGTCTCAAAAAAAAAAAAAAAAAAGAAATAATAGGAACAGTAATAATAATAAGCTAGAAATCATTTTTGTTGTTTTTATTATCATTATACACTTTTTTCAGATCACAAATGTTGCATAGTTTTATAAAATTACATGTTGTGGAACTAATACCATGAAAAGTGAATGTAACTCCAAAAGATAACTACTCTCAAAGCCTGGGTAGTTCTGCAACTTAATTTTATATATATTAATTATCTTAAATGTCTTTTTATATTGATAATATTTCTTTTTTCTCCATTTTCATTTCTCAATTTTTCCTTTTTTTAATTGCTGTATATTAGTAGTCCATTATAATAGTGTTCTTATATTTTTTAAAACATTTTCCTAGTGATTTTTTTATTATTTCCATTTATGTTAATACAAGCAATACTGCAATGGATATTTTTGTATGCATTTATATGTATAAATTCTGGGAGTATTTCTGTAGGAAAAAGTTTCTTAAACGCTTGATCTCTTTAAAAAATTATCAGTTACTCTACTACTGCTTTCTGAAATTATATGCACATTTCCACACACCCTTGCAAGTATGGTATTGTCAATTTTTATAAAGATTCTACTAATTATAAGAATGAAACATCTTGTTTTGGCTTCATTTTATTTATTTGTTTATTAGAGATGTTGAGTAATTTGCAAATGATTTTTTGTTTTTTACCAAAACACTTGTCCTTTCTCTGTCTTTTCTCTCTCTCTCTTTTTTTTTTTGGTTTGTTCATGTTTTCTCCTATTGATTTATAGAAGTCCTTTACATAGCTAGTCAAAACCCTCTCCCATTAAATATTTTGTAATGTTTTCTAACAGTATCACATGTATTTTAACTTCAATCAATTATGCTACTTAAAGTTTGCTTGCTCAAAGTCAATGGAACACCAAAGTATGTATTCAGACTTCTTTTTTTCTTTTCTTTTTGGCTACTAACAGACATATTCATATTATTTTAAGTCTGAGGGTGGAATTAATATATTTTCAGGCATGAATTCTATCCAAAAAAATTTCACTTCAGCCGGGTACAGTGGCTCACTCCTGCAATCCCAGCACTTTGGGAGGCCGAGGTGGGTGGATTTTGAGGTCAGGACCTGGCCAACATGGTGAAATCCTGTCTCTACTAACAATACAAAAATTAGCTAGGCATGGTGCCACGTGCCTGTAGTCCCAGCTACTCAGGAGGCTGAGGCAGGAGAATCACTTGAATCCCGGAGGCAGAGGCTGCAGTGAGCTGAGATTGTGCCAATGCACAGAGCAAGATTCTGTCTCAAAAAAGAAAAGAAAAAGAAGAAAAAAATGTACGTCTAAGTCCCCTACTTTTAGGAAGCTACCAGAAAATATTCTCCAAATATTGCAATATTCTCCAAATATTCCCTGACCCCTTTGCTGGCCTTGCAACAGGGGTACCTTGCTTATTCATCCTGCAGCTCTCAACCCCTTGCAGGAGGGGAAACATGCAGATGAGCAGGTGCAGGAGCCAGAATGAGTGTATCTGGGTGCCAGCAGGAGCAAAACTCTGTGCAGGCCCCACATTAGTGTCTAGTGGGGGAGTACCCACAGCCCCCAAAGCCCCAGAGGGTTTGTGTTACAGGGCGCTCTTTTAGCTTTGCTGTCCATGGATGGCTTAAGTGTTAAGCAACTCAGTGGGCCCTCTGCTTTTTTGCATGAGGTGGTTATTCTCCACCAGCAAGGGCGAAGGCGAAGGGTCAGTGTGACAGCCTTTAACATCTGCACTTGTGGCACCTGAGCTCTTGTTCAGTGTCCAGGAAAATTCAGGTCTCACAAAAGAACTGAAGAGTGGTGAATGCAGAGGATTTTATTGGTGATGGAAGTGGCTCTCAGTGGGAAGGGGAGCTGGAAAGGGGATGCAGTGGGAAGGTATTTTTCCCCTGAAGTGTTGCCATCAAGCCATCCCTCTGAAGTCAAATTGCTTCTTTCTGATATACAGCTGCTTCCTCTCTTCTCCCCTTCTCTGCTCTCTGCCAGTGAAGCCTGTTTTATACGTACAGGATTGGAGGGGCGGCGCAGAGTGGGCCATGGGTGGTTTTGAAAAAGGCAACATTCAAGTGGGAAAACAGGAATGCATGTTCTCACTTTGGGCCACAGTTCCAGGCTTGAGGGTGGGGCTTCAATAGGGACCCTGCCCTTTTCTGCCTAGAATTCCCTTGCCCCCTGTCCCTATGAACTTGAATAAGTAAACAAATAAAAAAAAATATGTGGAATCCAAGCCAAAATGAGTTCAGCATGGAGAGGTGTGATGAGCACTCCTAAGATGATGAGTGTGTGTGGGAAAACCAACTCAAACTGTTTTTTCCTTGGCTCTCACACCACAACAATCAATGCAGAAGACTTCTGTGACCAAATGTGGGAGGGTTTCTTCCCACACCACCAAGTAAGCAATCAATTTTGTGGGGGACCACATCTGGGTATCCCTCAATTCAATTCAATCCTGATGCTGTCTACCTGGAGATAGCTTCAGAAACCACAGGCTGAGGGCTCAGTCACATAAGACCACCCTCTCCTTCCCATCAGACCTGCCATGGTGTTTCCAGGGACCAGCCTCATCCCAAGCTACCTAGGGGCTGCAAACCATCATCAACTCATTGGCATACAAAGACATCATTTGGAAGTTTCCACGGATTTTAGGAGTTGTTTACCAGGAAAGAGAATCAAAGA
This sequence comes from Rhinopithecus bieti, assembly GCF_001698545.2. Classification (NCBI taxonomy): domain Eukaryota; kingdom Metazoa; phylum Chordata; class Mammalia; order Primates; family Cercopithecidae; genus Rhinopithecus; species Rhinopithecus bieti. The sequence continues at coordinate 1,711,134 of NW_016811519.1, read as the reverse complement.
CCAAATATATATTTCACAGTGTCACAGTAGGGAATGGGATTACCAGAATAAGGGTAGGCAGCAATTCTAACAGTCAACTGATCCATACTGCAGTATATAGAGGCCTAGGAGAAGAATTTCCAAGGCAAAAAAAAAAAAAAAAAAAAAAAAAAAAAAAAAAAAAAAAAAAAAGAGGAATTAATGGATTACCTGAAGTATTTTACCATATTGAAGGGAATTTTACATTTCTTTGATCAGAGTTTGGGGAAAGAATTTGTGATAATTACATTTCAAAATTAAGCAAGCAAAACGAAACAATTTTTAACAGAGTCATACAGTAAAGGTAAACATACAATAAAGCCAAAGTTATATTTTTGTAAATGTTAATGAAACTTATAACCCCCCCAATAAGACTAATTAAGGGGAAAGAAAATGAAAATCGAATTGTCAGCAAAGAAATAGGAAGTATCTGTCTACATATACACAGATTAAAAAGAAAATAAAGAAATATTACCATTTAAAAAATAAAAATTGAAAATTTAAACGTAATGTACAAATTCCTTAGAAAATACAACTTACCAAAGTGGATAAAAGAGAAATTTTAAACATTCCAATAGCTATTGAATAAATTGAACCCATCATTAAAGGTTTTCCCACAGAAAAACTAAATAAACCAAAGAACTGATAGCTTCACCAATTAATTATTTCACCAGATAGCTTCACCAATTAATTATTTCAAACAATTAAGGAAAAATAACAATCTTATTAAAAACTCTTCTATTCAGAGAATAACATAAAGAAAAAAACTTCTCAAGTCATTTTATGAGGCCAGCATAACCTTGACACAGGAAAGGAGCAGACAATACCAGCCCACTATGTCTATGAATTATCAGTAAAAAATGGTAAACAAATATTTGCAAATTAAATCTAGTAATATATAAAAAGTAAAATGCATCATGACCAAGAGGCACTTATTTCAGATATGCAAGAGATGTTTAAAATTTAAAAACTAATTAATATAATTGACCACATTAAAAGTAAAAAGAGAAAATATATATGATTGTGTCAGTAGACACAAACAAATCATTCTATATAACTCAACATTAATCAGCTATTGCCAAATTAGGAATAAAAAGGTACTATCAAGCCCATCACCAGACCCTCCCCTTTGGGTTGCCCTCAGGACAACCCTCCAGAGAACTGCCAATCAGTATGGGAATCTAGGCCACTGGAAGGCAAACTGCCTCAATGGGCTAAATGGGAAAAAGCCTCAAGAGACCTGCCCCCTCTACCATAAGCTTACTATTGGAAAAGGACTGTCCCAAGAGCCAAAAGGCCCCAGGCCAAATCCCAATCCAATAAAGGCCTTGAGCTGAAGGGATCCCTGTTGAATTAGATTAGTTAGTTTAGATAACAAATCTAAACTTATATTTGCTCCCAGATCATCAATAAGACAAAGCCAAGGGCAACTCTGGAGGCTGTGAGTAAAATTATAAATTTCCCTTTTGGGTTCAAGAGCTGCCTACTCTGTGCTGATCTTCTCTGAGCAACTTTCCTTCAAATCCTGTAATGGGGGCAAAAGTCTGATAAATAGTATCTACAACACATCATCACTAAATATGGTATTTAATGAATTCTTGAAAATTTTTCCCTGCTAACTGAAAAAAACAAGAGTATCATTTCTTTTCAACATTGTGTTAGATGTTTTGGCTGATAGGATAAGGCAAGAAAGAGCAATGACATGCATAAGAATTGAAAAGAAAAATAGAATTATATAATATTTGCAAGTGATATAATTATATATATGGAGAAAAACCTTAAGAATCTATAGATAAGCCACTGGAATTTAAAAAGTAAACTTAGCAAGGTCACTGGATGCAGGAAAATAAATTATGCAAAACTCCTATTCTGAAAATGACAAAACAAAGTTGAGAGAAACTTTTAAAGACCAAAGAAATGGAAATATATATACTATAGTCATCATAAATGGGATGACTCAGTATTTTAAAGATATCAATTATCAAATCGATCTGTCAAATCAGTTAATGCCAAGTGAAATGCAGGAAGGTATTTGTGTGTGTGTGAAAGTTGACAGGCTGATCTTAAAATTTTTAGAGTAATGCAGAGTTAAGAATAGCCAAAGCAATCTTGAAGAAGAAAGAGCAGAAGAACTTACATTAGCTGAAATTATACCTTCCCCTGAAGTTATAGTAATTAATATAGTGTAGATTGGTGAAAGGATACTAATAGAGAAGAGAATCCAAAAACAGATCAGCAAAGATAAGGTCATTTGATTAATGAGAAGGTTAACACCATAATGCAGTGGAGACAGGATGATTTCTTTAGTAACTGAGGCTGGATCAGTTGAATATCCACAAAGAAAAAAAATGAATCTTTATCCCTATTTCATACCATGAACACAAAAGCAGTTCTAGATGGAGTCTAGATCTAAATGTGAGAGGTAAGATGAAGCTTTTAAAATAAAACATAGGGCCGGGCGCGGTGGCTCAAGCCTGTAATCCCAGCACTTTGGGAGGCCGAGACGGGCGGATCACGAGGTCAGGAGATCAAGACCATCCTGGCTAACACGGTGAAACCCCGTCTCTACTAAAAATACAAAAAACTAGCCGGGCGACCTGGCGGGAGCCTGTAGTCCCAGCTACTCGGGAGGCTGAGGCAGGAGAATGGCGTGAACCCGGGAGGCGGAGCTCGCAGTGAGCTGAGATCCGGCCACTGCACTCCAGCCTGGGCGGCAGAGCGAGACTCCGTCTCAAAAAAAAAAAATAAAATAAAATAAAAAAAAAAATAAAACATAGGAGAACATCTTTCATGACCTTGAAATCAGCAAAAGGCAGGACACAAAATGCAACTAATCTAAACTTATATTTGCCAAAGGACATCATGAAGACAGTAAAAAGGCAAGCCCAAAGTGGAAGAATGTATTTGCAATTCATAAATCCAATTAAGAACTAGCACCAAAAATGTGTAAATAAGTCCCCTGAATCCATAAGAAAAGGCAGAAGTTCTACAGGTTTTACTTTCAACCATCCTGGTTTGTTCCTTTTGCACTTTTCTTCCTGAGCATTTATTTCACAGGATTTTACTGTTTAGTGTTTTTGTTTCTTTTGGTACTGGTGGGCTTGGGGAGGCCCCCAAAAGCCAGTGGGACCTCCACCCCAGCCAGTGTCCAGGTTCTTGGCAGCATCATAAGAAGGAATTCAAGGATAAGTCAGAAAATAGTGAAAGAGATTTATTGTAAAGCGGGCAGACTCAAGAGTCATGTGCAAGGTGGAAGGGGATTGCTACTTTTATATGCTTCTTTAACCAAGGCGTGGAATATTCATGGAAAAAGGTGGAGATTTCTCAGAATTGTTGTGCTACCCATTTTTATACTAACTATAGGTATTCTTGGAACTGTCATGGCACCAGTGGGTGTGGGGTTTCTATGTTAATGAGCATATAATGAGGTCCTAGGTGAAACCTAGGTCAAATCCAGCACCATGTTGGGTCCAATCGATCTTAGCCAGCTTGATCCACACTCGGTTTTCAGGGTCTTATTAAAGTAGGTAACTAGACCGACATAAGCAGGACAGGAGAGCACCCTCCACCCACCTTAGGAATGTCAGGTGACCATCAGCTGATGGTCAGGTGGTTGTTAAACTGTCTCTCTAAAATAATAATTGCTCACAGCTGGTGCCAGGAAAAGGCAGTCTCTCAAATAGATAAAACACCTGAAGCTGGTGATGAGCACCTTCCTGATAAGGTCTCAGGAGTTGGGTGAGTGGGCTCAAGCACATACACTAAGAGGCAAAAAGCAGAGTTTAACTGGTATATGACCTTCCTCTAGGAACTCTTGACTAATAAGGGAAAAACACCTCATGTGAGCATGCGCGTGACTTCAGTAAACACCTTGCCCATACCGCCTCTCCCAAGTGCTGTCGGGCCACTGCACATGTGAACAGTTCACCCCAAGAAAAATCAAGCTACGAGAGACACAAAACCCCAAAAGCATGCCAGGATATAAAATCCCAAGTCAAAGGTCAAACTGGACCCTTGGATCTCTCAAGTCACCTACTTGACCCTCTTCCAAGAGTACTTTACTTGCTTTCATTCCTGCTCTAAAAGTTTCTAATAAACTTTCACTCCTGTTCTAAAACTTACGTCAGTCTCTCACTCTGCCTTATGCCCCTGAGACAAATTATTTCCTCTGAGGAGGCAATAATTGAGTTGCTGAAGACCCGTATGGATTCGCTGCTGTTAACATCATTAGACCACAGCTGCTAGACATGTGAAACTGCTGTCTGGAATTCTTTATTCTGCTGTGACCACCCTGTGTTATTCCGGTCCCACTTTTCTTTCTTTATTTCTGTTTTTCTCTTTCTTTCTTTTCTTTTATTTCTGTTTTTTTTTTTTTCTTTCTTTCTTTCTTTTTTTTTCTTTCTTTCTCTTTCTTTCCTTCTTTCTTTCTTTCTTTTCTTTTTCTTTCTCTTTCTTTCTCTCTTTCTTTTTCTTTCTTTCCTTTCTTTCTTCTTCCATTTTCTTCTTTCTTTTGCTCCTTCCTTCTTTCTTTTCCTCCCTTTCATCCTCTCTCCATCTCTACTTGTTTTCTTCTTTCCTTCTTTCTTCCTTCCCTTTCTTTCCACTGCCTGGGTTCAAATCTCAGCTTTGCCACTTACTAGCCATTCGACTTCAGAAAATTTATTTACTTTTGTTAAAAGAAAACCTTCAACAAATTAAATTTAATAGAGTTGAACTGAGCAAAAGAGTCACAAATTGGGCAGCCCCCAGTATCCCAGCAGATTCAAAGAGAACCAGCACAGCTACATAATGGAGGATGTATGGACAGAAAAAGGGAAGTGACATACAGAAAACAGAAGTGAGGCACAGAGACAGCTAGATTGGTTGTAGCTCAGTGTTTGCCTTATTTGAACCCAGTTTGAACAGTTGGCCACCTTTGATTGGTCAAAACTCAGTGATTGGCACAAGTGTAGATTACAGTCTGTTTACATAGCCAATTAGGTTACAGTTCACTGTGCACAAAGAAACTTTTAGGCTGAACTTAGAATATGTAAGAAGGCAGCTTTAGACTGAACTTGTTAACACCTTTTATGCCCTCATTTTGTCCCTGTTGCCTTTCTTGGAAATTGAGGATTATATATTTCCCTCAAAGGGGCATGATTAGAATTAAATGTGTTCAACAATTGTGCTGTATTTCTATAGATGTAAAAACCCCAGATAATATACTAGTAAATAGAGCCCAGCAGTATAATAAACAAATAATTCCCTATGAAGTAGGGTTTGCTCCCAAACCGCAGGGATACTTCATTATTAGAAATTTAGGTCTATAATGTGGATACAATCACTATAATTTGGGCATTATAATAGTACTTACCTAATCGAGTTCTTGTAAGGATTAATTGAGATATTTTATGTAATGATTAGCTCAGTACTTGACAAATAGTAACTTTTTATGTATTTTAGCTCTTTTTGTTCATAACATTATTATATCATAGATAACATATGAACATCCAGAGAATGGTGATTTTTTGATAAAACGTAAGAACTCTTCTTGAATTAAATGTAGAAATTTATTATAAATTAAGTAAAGAAAAACTTAATAAGATAAAAAATAGTTGCATAGGAATAGCAGTCAATATCATATTCAATGATGAGACATTAACCAGATTATCATTAATCCCAAGGATACTTGCTGTGATAGCTGTAATTTAACATTATTCTAGGAACTATTGCTAATTTAATAAGTCAAGAAATGTATATAAGATAAAATAGCCAAAAGAGTGAAACAATTCATTTTTTGCCTGTGATACATTTTTCCACCAAAAAAGTCAACTAGTAAGTAAACTTCATAAGTTCGTTGCTGATAAAATAAATAAACAATCAATAGTTTTTCCTATCTTTCAGCAGTGACCACTATGAAATTAGAATAGAGTAAGATTTCTCTATGGAGCAAGGAAAAATCCTAGCAATGAACTATGAGAAACAAAGGACACGTTGCAATTGAGATTCAAAAAGAAGATTTAAATAGATGAAGAAAAATATTATCTGCCTTCAGAGGAATAAGGTACCTTATGAAGATGTTAGTTTTATGCAAATAACTCATTAACTTTAATAAAATTCTAACAAAATTTCTGAGGAACTTACATACCAAATAAAATTATAATTAAAGGAATATGATATTGTGTGAGGAAATTTTCCAAATACAATATGAAGTGAGGAAAGTAAGTTGGAAAATTACATGCTTATGTCTTTCCATTTTATAAATTAACATCTAGGGGCAATCATTATAAAATACCTGGAAAAAATACTCCCAAAGTGACTGGTGCGGTGGCTCATGTCTGTAATACCAGCACTTTGGGAGGCCAAGGTAGGCAGATCAGGCCAGGAGTTCGGGACCAGCCTGGGCAACACGGCAAGACTCTGTCTCTACTAAAAATACAAAAATTAGCTGGGTGTGATGGTGCGCACCTATAATCCCAGTTATTTGGGAGGCTGAGGTGGAAGAATCACTTTAACCCAGGAGGCAGAGGTTGCAGTGAGCCGAGATTGAGCTACTGCACTCTAGCTTGGATGACAGAGTGAGACTCTGTCCTGAGGAAAAAAAAAAAAATACTCCCAAATTATAGGGTAGTAAGGACTGGGATTCCTGGTACTAATTTTCTGTATTTTTTTCAATTTTACACAATGAGAATGTATTACTTTCTGTATTTTTTAAAAAGGTATGCAACAGAAGTAAATCTAGTAATTTTATCAGTGTGAAATAGGCACACTGTTGATGATGACATTGACATTGTTTTCTGTCAGTCACACTTGGGCCCAGCAAAAACATCATTATCCACACTGATTTTTGTGCAATGGATAATATATTTAATAATTAACTCTCCACAGCATGTGGAAATTATGCTTCAATACTAAGTTTTATTTCACATAATAGATTTCAGTAATGTGTTTCAGCACCCACTATAATTAGTTGATGGGGTTATATTCATAAAGACATGGTCCAACATAGAATTGTGTTCCCTTTAAGACCTTTTCCATTTGAATGTATCCACTCTGCTGTGCCTGGATCAATCACACACTCATACACACACACACAGACATATACACAGACACCTTTTTATTCAGATGATCATAATTTGCAGCTTTCAGAGAGTGCTTTTCATTTTAATTTTTATTTCTACCTTGTCGTAGAAAATGTCAAAAGATTGAAAGTCAGGTAAGGTTTAGAAATATTGGCAGTCAGGTGAGGTTTAGAAATTTAAGAAATTAAATGAAAAGAAATGCACTTTTATATATTCTGATATATCTTTTATTTATATAGATATATTATGATATTCTTATAAAGAATCTATCAAAACCTTTTCACAATACAAAAAATGATGCTATTACTATCACTTGGCTTTCAATGAGTGCTTTATTTCATAATGCTAGGCATTAAGGTTGACAGTCTTTTGATAGGAAAAGGTGGAAAAATCCGTGCTGGTCATTTATACAAAAGTTTCCTTTATATGCTGACATAATAAAATATTCATATTTGGATGCCAAGTAAACACCTTAAGATATTTTAATAAAGCTTGTTTCTCTATTAGTTCTCAATCTCCATGTTACACTTTCATATATAGTGTTACAGGAATTTTACAATAGTTTAGTGAGTTTGATGTTATTGCAATATTACAGAAAAAGAAATTTTAACACAAAGATAATTACACAAAGTAATTTGTCAAGCAACAAAGAAAATAGTAGAAGGATCTAGCCTCAATGCCTGCTCATTATAATGCACAGTACTCTTGTTTTCCATCATATATCATATTCGTATCTGTGATATTTCCTCTGAATTTTTCAATATTTTTTCCGAAGTTATCCGTGTGTTAGTTATCTCGACATTTCCAGGCATTTACATTCAACAAACAAGAATGTCACATAATTTATATCCCTGGGAAGGGAAAGTTGATTTTTCTCCAATGCAAGTGAAACCTGGGGATTCTCTTTGTGGCATCCTAGTGCTCTTAAAATAAGATAGTCACATCCAAACTCTTTGTCCTGCTTGCAATGCCCTGTATGACCAGGCCCTGAGCTAGCTTTTTCAACCTTCATTTGTGCTGCCTGCCTGCTCTTCACTCTCCACTCTTCAGCCACGTGGTCTTCTGCTGATGCTCAGAATACCACAAGCTCTTGGCTGCCTCAGGAATATCTTACTTGGTGTTCCTTGGATATGGTTTGGTTTTGTTTCTCCACCCAAATTTCATCTCAAATTGTACTCCCATAATTCCCACGTGTTGTGGGAGGGACCGGTGGGAGAAAATTGAATCATGGATGCAGTTTTCCCCATACTGTTCTCATGGTAATGAATAAGTCTCACGAGATCTGATGGTTTTATCATGGGTTTCCACTTTTTCGTCTTCCTCATTCTCTCTTTGCCTGCTGCCATCCATGTAAGATGGGACTTGCTGCTCCTTGCCTTCCGCCATGATTGTGAGGTTTCCCCAGCCACATGGAACTGTAAGTCCAATTAAACCTCTTTCTTTTGCAAATTGCCCAGTCTCGAGTATGTCTTTATCAGCAGCATGAAATCTTACTAATACATCCTTCCACCTGGCTCATTTCTCAGCAACCAGCTTCTCATGCTTCAAGTCTCATCTTAACTGCTATAACTGATCACGCACAGTGGCTCACACCTGTAATACCAGCACTTTTGGAGGCCAAGACAGGAAGATTGCTTGAGCTCCTGGGTTTGAGACCAGCCTAGGCAACATATCAAGGCCCTGTCTCTACCAAAAGTAAAAATAAAGAATTAGCCAGGCATGGGTGATGGTGTGCCTGTGGTCCTAGCAACTCAGGAGGCTGAGGTGAGAGAATTGCTTGAGCCCAGGAGGTCGAAGCTGCAGTGAGCCATGATTCCATCACTGCACTCCAGAGTGGGCCACAGAGTGAGACCTTGTCTCAATAAAAAAATAAACAAAAATTAAAAATTAACTGCCATAACTTAGAGAGGGCTTCCTTAAGCACTAAATCCAGCCTTTCATTGTTTCCCAAGGCACCCTGTTTATTTCCTTTCTCAAATATAACACAACCAGCAATACCTTTATGCCTTTGTTTACTCATTTGCTGTCTCTCTTCCACCCTAGAACTTATGCTCAGTAGGAGTAAGGAATTGCCAACTCACTCATCATGGTAAACCACGTTCCAGGCACATTATCTGGACCACAGTCGGAGGCGAAAATAATACCTCTTTTTCTTTTTTTTTTTTTTTTTTTTTTGCGAAGGAAATAAAAAACACATGCACATTTTGGACTGGACAAAGAAAATTTCAAGATACCCACTCTTTCACGAATATGTGCTAATTTCCTTGCGAGTTTCAGTAATACAAAGGCCAGTCATAACTAGAGCCTTTAGCGACGCAAAGTAGTATCCCATTGTCCTCTAAACGAGAGGAGTCTTAGAACACAGACTCATGAAAATTCAAAGAAAAACAAATGTCGGTCAATCAATCACTTCTACACTATGCAGACAAACATCTGCATTATACTAAATACATCCTCAATTGCTATAAATATCATTGTAGTGAATGCCATACTATTTAAAAAGATACTTTGCTTAAGAAGAGCTTAAAAGGATATTGTTAATATTCATATAATGATTTTTTTCTTTTTCTTTTCAGAGTTTCTAGAAGTCTGTGGTGAGGAAATCTTTCAGTTTTCTAATTAGTTTTGCCTTTTGTTTATTATTGGTTTGTTTGCTTTTTCTGAAGAGTTGATTACATTTCAGAGTACATAAGGCAGACAGTACACAATCTTTTGTATCTTCCTCTCAATTTAACTTTGTAGTCAAGGGTCTTTGTTACCCTATGTTAACTACTTCTGCTTTGGGTTGTTTCAAATTGTGATTTACACTATGGATAAAAATCCAGCTATCAGACTATGTAAACTCTTTAAGAAAGAAAATACAACAGGTTGAAAGTTTAGTACTTTATTCTCAGCAGCAAGCATTTATCCTGCTCCTACTATACGCACAGTTCTAGCAAAGAGCAAAAATAATGCAAATGGCTGTAGGGAAATAGTGTCTGGTATATCCTGCTATTTTTTAATAGGCATCTTCAAAGAGATAACCCCCAAAGAAGTGCTTATCTAATTTGAATTGAAAACATACAGGGGTTTCTTATAAATGGACTGACTTGCCTTGAAGTTGAAATGCCAGGATTAATTATTAAAATAACCTTTTATTTATGAAATTTTCTAAGTTACATTACTCCAAAGCAAATGAAAATAAGAAATAAAATTAGCCAGGAAGCGTGCCACGATTAAAAAACAAAAACCCCCAAATCCACTAAATTGCACACAGCATCTTTCCTTTACATCATTATTCAGAAAACTGGGACTGGGACTTTGTTCATAGGCCAGCAGTAAATATGTTGGCTATGACGTCAAGGATCTTTAAAGCAAGCTCAATACAATAAGACTCATTATTCTTTGAGGCACATCATTATTGGCGTATGGTACATTCATTCCATGACTTTCTTGAGTCAGTGGATTACATTTCTCAAAATAATTCCATTTTTTTAATGCCTAAGCAAGCATGCATTTTAATTTACTGCAGGTCTGAGAAAGTTTGTATAGAGTGACATGTCTTTAAGTAAATAAAAATTTATCTTTGGTGACAAGCTAATACACATTCACACCAGAGAATTTGGTATGAATTGATTTCTGTTTGTGGGAGAGAATAATTCTGGCATGTTTATTCTTCTATAAAGTTCATGGGGGAAGGGGATAAAGAAAAGATGGATTTTTTGAGTGGTCTTAATTATAAACAGATTACAACATTGATATTGTATGACAGTAATGGAGAAGAATATGCTTTGATTATGCAATGACAAAGAACGGTGGATTAGGGACCACTGAGCTGGTGAATAAGTCGAAGGCAAGAGTAATTTGCAGGAAGATCACTTAAAGTCGAGTTTTCCTAGGCTAGGAATAGCCTGAAATTAGGGCAATCATCTGAATAATTCTCTGCCTGACTCAGGACCTGGGGTTGATCAGAATCAGCAAATCATCTCAGTGGGAACAGAATGGAAGCATATTTGCTCCATAGGGAATATGTACTTCTGCAAGACAATAACAGCTGGAAAGCCCCATTTTTGGTCTTAGGAAATACATAAAACATATAGAAACATCATTTCTCTATTCATCTTTGAACCAGGTCATCAACAAACATATGGTTTTTATCTTTTGTCCATTCTACACACAATGTTGTAAAAATTCAAAATGAATATAATCAAAGAGCATCCAGCATAAAAGTGTGATTATAGGGAGAAGGTAAGAAGATAGTACAAACAAATGCACGTTTTTCCATATTTAGTTTCTGATGTTTGGATATCATGCATTCATTTTCCCTGTAGAGATATTAAGCTGCCAAATGAGAATATGGGGGAAGTCTATGTAAAACATATCCCTCTTTTTATTACATTTTAAAAGGCTGTCTGTTTTTCTATTTTGAAATTACTTATTACATAAGTTATGCCAAATCTTTTCATTGCCCCTCAAATGGCCCAAATGTAATCCTATAAAGTACAGACAGATATGATTTAATGCCCCAGATTTCTACTTCAATTCATTTTTAAAAATTGCTTATATTTAATGCTTCTCATTAAGCCCATGACTACTCAGTAATCCATTTATCACCTGCACTGGGCTCACACTGGGGGCTCAGGATTTGACCCAGATTCCTATTTTGTTTTTGTTTGCCTAAATGTGTTATGGCCAAACCTAATTTAACAAAACAAGAGATTAAACTTAGGGACAAAGCTTCAAATTCTTAACTTCACAAGAAGTCTTTGTCTCTCCCCCTAAGAAAGTAAATAAATTAAGACATAAGCTAGGAAGACATGTTAAAATGAAATAATGGCTGCATTTAAGAATCAAGGTCAGCTCTTGGTTTACAGTGACAATGTGCACATACATGTACATACTGTTTCCACAGTCCTCTTCCTGGGGGAGATTTATGGCCTCTGATGGCTGTTCTGAATTAAGCAAATTGTCCGAACACATCAAATATTAAAAAATTCAATACCCACAATTTTTCATGGATCATAAATGTACTAAAGTTAATTATCCCAAGCTCAATGATTATATTTTAGCAGATCTATGTATGTGAAAACTTCCATAATAGAAAAAAGTAAATCATTTCATAATTTTTCCCTATGATAAGGTAATGATAATGGTTTGTCCTAATATTTGTTGCACTGATCATGTGGCAGTCCATTTTATACTCATTATCTCATCTGATTTTCTTAACTACCCTATGAAGTGGGTTGAATGAATAGGACTTTGGGATACAATCATGAGCACCTTTATTTGTCTCCCCATGTTCCTTTAAAATTTGTGCAGTGTCTCAGTCCATTTGTGGTACTATAAAAATACTTGAGACAGGGTAATTTATAAGCAACAGATTTTTTTTTTTTTTTTTTTTTTTGTCACAGTTCTGGAGGCTGGGAAGTCCAAGTTCAAGGCCCGAGCAGGTTTGGTGTCTGATAAGAGTCGCTATCTGTTTCTAAGATGTGACTTGTTGCTGCATTCTCTGAGAGGATAGCTGCTGTGTTCTCACATGGCAGAAGGATGGAAGGGCACAAGGGCCTAGCTATCCTCCTCCAGCCCTTTTATGACTCTCATCCATGAAAGCAGAGCCCTTATGACCTAATCACCTCCTAAAAACCCACCTCTTAACATTGTTGCATTGGGGATTAAGTTTTAACGTAAATTTTGGAGAGGTTGAAACATTCAAACGGTAGCATAGTAAGAAAGTTCTTAGGACTCTTCATGGAAATATAATCAGGCCCCATATTTTATTCTGACTTCTCTCAAGGAAGCAAAACTCCTACAGTCACTTTAAGCCACAAAATACAAGCTCAATTTTAGTATCTAGTTTATGAGGAATATTTGAAGTAAAAACTACTTTCTTCTTAGTCTAAAAAATCTCATAATTCACATTTAGCATTCCAACCCAGAGCTACTTGCCCATCTGGTCATTCTTATAGGATAGGATCTGAGTAAACCACCATGCCTGAAAACACTCATAACTTCTTATAAAAAGCAGCTTAGATCCAATATTTATTAGATACAAAAAGTATATTTATAAGGTAAGTTAAGGTATAATGACTAATAGGACAAAAATCTCTTATGTATACAACATTAGTGTAAGAAATAGAACATTCTGTGTGCCCTTTCTAGTGCTATAATGGTAATGCATCTTTGTGATGGGTATCTGTAGTTCTTGCATTATCTCTATATTTTATTGTATGAACTTATTATAATTTATCTTTCTATTTTACTACTAATGGACATTGTACTCTTACATTGCATTTTCATGATTATTGATGAGATTTAGCATCTTTTCATATATTTATTCTTCATTCTTATTACCTCCTCCTCTGTCTTTTGTGTATTTTTTTATCAGATTGATTTTTGATTCTGTCTCTCTCTCTCTCTCTCTCTCTCTTTCTCTCTCTCTTTCTGTGTGTGTGTGTGTGTGTGTGTGTGTGTGTGTGTGTGTGTGTGTATTTCCTGGTCCTTAACCCACTGACAATTATGGCTATTGATATTTTATGTCAATGCATGGCTTGTCTTTTTATTTTCCTTATGATCATTTTTAATAAAGAGGTCTTAAACCTAATTCAATCAAATGTCCCAATAATTTTCTTTCTGCTTTGCATTTTTTGTTTTAACAATTCTTCTTTATCACAAGATTGTAAATATATTTTCTTATATTGCCTTCTAAAAGTTTTATAGTTTTGCCTTTCATATTTAAGTCTATAATCCCACTACAATTGATTTTTGTGTGTGGTGTGATATAAAAGCTCAGTGTCATTTTATCCATATGAATGACTCTCCCAACACCATTTATTGCAAGATCCATCCTTTCCTCACTGTTCTGTAATGCCAGATCTGTTATTAGATTTCCACATATTTGTGAGTCAGCTTGGGGAGTTCTATATTCTGCTCCATTGATCAATTTGTCTGTCCTTGCAATAATGATACATTGTCATAATTACCATAGCTTAAAAATAAGTTTAGATATTTTGTATGCCATTCAGCCACAAAGAGTATCTCCTTCAGGAATATTTTGGACATTCCTGGATCTTTGCTTTTCCATCTAAATTTTAGAACCAATGTGTCACAGTTCCCACACACAGAATGAAACTAAACAAAATAAAACACCTTGTCAGGACTGTGATTGTGATTATTTTAAATCCATAGATTCCATTATGCAATCTATCCATTTTATTGATTAATAGTAAAGTTATTAACATTATCACAGAATTATTAATTCCATGATTAAATCATGGGATCTATGGATTTAAGATAACTGCAATCACAGTTCTGATAGAGTGGTGTCCTCATCTTGCCTTTATGACATGTCTTCATATCAGTATCAATGGGGTAAGTCCTTCTTTCTTAACTATGGTTTTTGGTGTTGGCTTGATTAGTTGGGGTTATTAATTTTTCCATAATATTCCATTATGAAAAAATTTCAATTAATTCTAAATTTTAGAGTGTTAATTGAGCTCCTGGTAAAAAAAAATTCAACTAAGATTGTATTGGGATTGCAAAATTGTGGGTAAATTTAGGGGAGAATTTACACCTTTATAGTAGGTGGTACCATCCAAGAGCATAAATGTCTCTTTATTTACTTAGACTATCTTTTATTTTAATTTAAGATCTGAGGTCCTTTCCATAGGTTTTATATCTTCCTGTTTAAGGAATGCTTGTTGCTGTTGATGGTATTTTTTTAAATTATACTTTAAGATCTGGGATAGACAGATTACCCTCATAGACAATATGAGGGCTGTAATTTATAAAATCATATTATATTTGGGACTTTTTAAAAATAAGCAGATTTTTAAAAATTATTATACTTTAAGTTCTGGGATACATGTGCAGAACGTGCAGGTTTGTTACATAGGTATACACATGCCATGGTGGTTTGCTGCACCCATTAACCTGTCATCTACGTTAGGTATTTCTCCTAATGCTATCCCTCTGCTAGCCCCTCATGCCCCAACAGGCCCCAGTATGTGATGTTCCCCTCCCTGTGTCCTTGTGTTCTCATTGTTCAACTCCCACTTATGAGAACGAACATGTGGTGTTTGGTTTTCTGTTCTTGCATCATTTGCTGAGAATGATGGTTTCCACCTTCCATCCATGTGCAGGACATGAACTCATCCTTTTGTATGGCTACATAGTATTCCAATGGTGTGTATGTGCCCATTTTCTTTATCCAGTTTAATGCACTTGATGGGATTTGGGGTTGGTTCCAAAGTCTTTGGAGCTATTGTGAACAGTGCTGCCCAATAACTATATGGTGTGCATGTGTCTTTTATAGTATGTAATGAGTTTTTATTATATTATATTGCTTGTGGGTATATATCCTTTTTAGTAGTGGATGTGTTGGGTCAAATGGTATTTCTAGTTCTAGATCCTTGAGGATATCACCACCTGTCTTCCACAATGATTGAACAAATTTGAGCACTTCCCACCAATACTCCAGTGTAAAAGTCGTTCTTTCTCTCTTATGTTCGTCAGCATCTGTTGTTTCCTGACTTTTATGATCACAACTCCTAACTGGCAGGCTAGATGGTATCTTCACTGTGGTTTTGATTTGCATTTCTCTTATAATTGCACCAGTGATGATAAGATTTTTTTTATATGTTTGTTGACTTGACATATAATGTGTCTTCTTTTTTGAGAATTATATAGTGTCTGTTATATCCCTTTCCCCACTTTTTGATGGGGTTGTTTGTTTTTTTCTTGTAAATTTGTTTAAGTTCTTTGTAAATCCTGGATATTAGCCCTTTGCCAGATGGATAGATTGCAAAAATTTTATCCCATTTTGTAGGTTGCCTGTTCACTCTGATGATAGTTTCCTTTGCTGTGCAGAAGCTCTTTAGTTTAATCAGATCCCATTTGTCAATTTTGGCTTTTGTTGCCATTGCTTTTGGTCTTTTAGTCATGAAGTCTTTGCCCATGCCTATGTCCTGAATGGTATTGCCTAGGTGTTTGTCTAGGGTTTTTATGGTTTTAGGTCTTACATTTAAGTCTTTAATCCATCTTGAGTTAATTTTTGTATAAGGTGTAAGGAGGGGATCCAGTTTCAGCTTTCTGCATATGGCTAGCCAGTTTTCCCAACAGATGGCATTTAATTTTTATTAAATTTTCTGGTTACTTATTTTTTTTTTGTAGAAATGGCTATTAATTTTTGCCTTTTGGTCCTATATTTAGCCACCTTGTGAAAATATCATATTAGTCCTAATAGTTTTTCATGTTATTTTACTTTATTGTCTTTCTTTTCTTCTAATCTCTATTTCTTTTTCTTTCCTCACACATTGACAAGAACTCCAGTACCATGTTAATTAGTAGCAACAATATTGGTATCACATCAAGCACTCCTACTCCTATCAAAACCCTTTTCTTTGAGCTTTAGTTATAGGAGAAGGAGTAGAAATACACGTAGAACATCAGCAGGTCTCTTTAGGATCATATAGCTTGCAGTAGTTCGAGCTGTGACACTAGCCTGCATTGTTTCATCCCAAAGACTTTGCTTGATCTTCATGCAGATGTATTGTATTTACTACAATAAACACTAGACTTAATTCACTTCAATAAATATTTGTTGATTATTTACTGGTAAAAATAAATATTATTCTAAGTCACTTTTGGTTTATGTCTAAAATTTGTATTATAATTTCATGTAATTATACAATTTCATTGTAGTATGATTACATTCATAAAATGAGAATAATATAATATAGTACTTCATCTCATCAATTCCTCAAAGAAAATTTAAAAATCGAAATTCTTGAAATATTCTCAGCTTGGAAACTCCTCAAACAGATTAGTTAACCAGAAGATAAACAAGAACACGGCAGTTTTCAAAGTATTAAATTACCCAAGTAAAAGCGTAACATCAGTTTTATAAAAGGAATATTTTACTTTTCACTTGAATAATAGACCTTAAAAGCTAAAAGTTAGTCATTTCAAGTTTGCTCATCTTTCAGGGTTGTATTTGATTATTCATAATGAGAAGGCAGAGCCTTTGAAAGTGGACTATTAGAAGAAATACAACTTTAAAAAAATTTTCTAGTGACTGCATGAATAAAGAACCTCATTAATCAAGATGACTCCATTAAAAAGTTGGCTTTAGACACACATCACCATGCAGTTGTCATTTTTACCCCCTTGGGATCTATTTTATTTTCAGACACTTGCAAAACAAGTTTTATCCTCTTTCACTCAATCAAGATTCTAATCCCTTTGTCATCAAGTATTTGGAAAGTATTATAGGAGAGAAATGTATTCAGCAAACATTTATGAGGTACCAACTGGGCCATAGGTGTTGTGCAAGACCTCACGATATAGAGAAAAGTGCAATCATCTTCCTCACTTGTCTCCAAAGCCAAAGAAGAGACGTGAATTGAGCAGAGCCTTCCAATAGCAAGAGATAAGTACTGTAATCAAGGTCCGTTGGATGGTTAGAAAGTACAGGTAGAGAATGTATTAGATATCTATTACTGCATACTGATATTACTACAAATTTAGCAACTTAAAAGCAACACAGATATTTTATATTTCAATACCAAGGGATCAGGTTTGGGGGCATGTTTTGACTGTGTCCTCTCCAAAATCTTACAGGGCTACAATCAAGGTGTTGACTTGAGCTGTGCTCTCCTCTGAGGTTTGACTGGGGAAGTATCCATTTCCAAGTTCACATAGTTGTTGGTAGCATCAGTCCTTTGAAGGTGCAATAATTATGGCCTGATTCTTTTGCCAGGGGAGAACTGAAGGATATCTCCAGTTCCTTGCTATGTGACACTTTCCAACATTACAGCTTGCTTCTTCAAAGTCAGCAAGGAAGACAGAGACCCCAGCAAGATAGGGACTGCAATCTTGTGTGACATAATTGAGTGCATATAACCACTTTTTCTGTATGTCTAGAAGCAATTCACAGATTCCACCCATACTCAGGTATCGGTGGAGGATCACATCAGAGCATGAACACTACATAATGGGGGCAAGTTTAAGATTCTGTCTGACATAGATCTCCTAATCTGGCCCTGGGTGCTAACTGATGCCTGAAAACATGGATGAGCAGGACAAACATTCCAAACAGAATGCATATACTCAGAGTAAGAGAGCAAAGTCTAGTTACAGAAATTTAAATAGTCCTTGGACTGTTACATGATGGGGAGGGGGTGAGGCTGGGTTGAAAATGGATGGTAATCATAATGACCAGCGTTGAAGAACATTTACCATGGTCAAGTTCCTTTCAGAGAAATTTACATATCTTGTTTTCCCTTAATTCTCATAGTAACCCCATGAGGTTACTTCTATTATTATCCCCATTTTGGAGATAAATTGAAGTAGAAAGAAGTTAAGCCATGTTTCCCCAGGGAGGTAAACAGAGACCAGGTTATAAATAACCTCATATCACTTGTCAAAGAATTTTTATTTTATCTTGATGACACATATATTTATTGAAGATTTATTGGAGATTCTGGGGAGTGTGCATGTGTTTGGGAGTTGTCAGTGAATTAGGATGAGGAAGCAGTGCAGCTCGATTTTTAAGATATTGCAGTGATCTAAATAAATGCTGAGGGACTGGTCTGAGTCAGAGGCAGTGAGCTTGGAGGAGATGGGCTAGAATTAAGAGATATTTAGAAGGTTCAGTACCAAGGCACTAGTCTGATGTGGGTGTAGAAGGAATTAGGGATGATTCCTAGGATTCTGATGGAGCGATTGAGTGAATGATTGTGCCACTCACAAAGACAGGTTAACAGATGGAGGAGTGAGTTTGGAAGAAAGAGGAGATACTGGGTTCAGTTAAGGAAATTTTAATGAATTCAATTCTTGTTAAGGTAGGAAGTAAGGTCATCAGCTAATGTGGGGTGATTGGGGGACAGTAGCCAAGAGTGGAGGACATCTGGAACTGTCACTGTGATGCACACGATAGTAATTTAATCAAAGGTAAATAAAGTCATGGCTGTATATGTAGAGTCTAGGGAGGTTGGAGAGGTTGATCATGGCATCTTGGCTGAATGGGAGGAAAACAAAGCCAGAACAGAGAAGGGACTAGAAGAACTGGCAAAGCATTGACAGAGAATGGAAAGTTCACATAGAAAAAAAATCTAAAGCCCTCACCACGACCTACAGGTTCTTCACAATTTTGGCCATGGTCATCTCTTCAAAAGCCCCAGCTTATTCCTTGACTAGTGTAATAAGTATGTTCCTGCTGTATGGTGTTTGCAACAACTGTTCCCTCTACCCAGATTACTCTTTCCCAAGATATCTCCATGCCCCCCTCTGAATTCCTTCAGAATTCTCTTTCTATGTTACCTCCTCAAAGTGTCCTTGCTTGATCCCTTATTTAAAATAGCACCTCTTTTCACTACCCATCCCCTTGTTGAATTTTATTTTTTATTTTTAGCAATGATCACTATTAGCTACTATGTGTAATTGCCCAATGGGTTCTTTCTGCCCATTGCACAGATAAAATCAATCCACTGAGACTACAGCATTAGTTGACTTGAGGCCAGCCCATGTGAGAGAACTGGAATTATTACTTAAATCAATCTCCCTGAAGGATTGGAGGTTAGGGGTCTTTATGCAAAATTGGTGGGCAGGGGCTAGGGAATGGGTGCTGCTGATTGGTTGGGAAATGAATCATATGTGTGTATAAATGGTCCTCATATGCTGAGTTCATCTCTGGGTGGGGCCAAGTGATCAGTTGAGTCATGGGTCATGAGTCCAGATGGGATCAGTTTGAACAACATCTCAAGCAAACCAATCTTAGATTCTACAATAGTGACGTTATCTATGAGATCACTTGGGCAAGTCACAAATCTTGTGATCTCTGGCCACATGACCCCTGAACAGTAAGGGATTATAGAAACTATGCCTATGGTTTATCAGAGTTTAGGCCCTTCTCATAATCCTAGCCTTGTGGCCTTTCATTAGTTTTACAATGGTAGTTTAGTTTTGGGAGGAGTAATATCATCTTCGCTTGAAGGTTAAGTTATGAACTAAATTCCTCCCAAAGGTAATTAGGCCTATGCCCAGGAATGACCAAGGAAAGCTTGGAGGTCAGAAGCAAGATGAAGTCAACTGTCAGATTTCTCTTACTGTTGTGATTTTGCAAAAGTGGCTTCACATGTTATGTACTTATTGTCTCTTTATTTTCAATCTCTCCCACTAGGCTATTAGGGCAAAGATAATAACAACTTTACAATACCTTTGATTAAGTAAGTCTTGCATATAACTAAAAAACCACATGATTTTAATGTAAAGTGAAAAGTCTTGTAGTAACTCATTTGTTCAGTCCCTCTTCCCTAGAAGATAGCCACATTTATTAAATTATTGTCTATCTTTTCATTTTCCCTATAGAAGTGTAAGCAAATATGAGTAGATGTTCTTAGATTTATTCTTCATTTTTTGCAGAATACAGAATTCATTAACCATATCACTGGGCTACTGGTTTTCTCCATATTGCAGTTTTCTCCCATCAGTACATACAGAGAGTCTTCAGTTTATTTTTGTTTTGGGGATTTGGAGGTTGTGGATTGTTCAATTTACAGTGGCATAATGTTTCACTATATACCATAGTTTGTTTAACTAGACCCCCACTAATGAGCATGTGGGTATTTTCTAATTTATAAATTTATATCTGTTTGTTCAATGAATAACTTTATGTATACATTATTTTGGCTATGTACAAATATAGCTGCAGAAGAAATTCCCTAAAGTGAGAAAAAGGCTACATACATGTGTAATTTTGATAGATAATGCCAAATTGCTCCCCATCGGAATTGTACCAATTTATACTCCCACCAGCCATGTGTAAAAGTTCTTATTTCCTCACAGTCTTGCTAAACAAAGCTGCAAAACAAGGGTCTTGTCAATCAGTGAATTTTTGCCAGTCTGAAAGTTAAAAAAAAAAATGACATCTTAGTATAGTGTTTTGTTTGTATTTTGCTAAGTATGAGTGAGGCAGAGATTTCTTCCTTCTGTGAACAGCTTTTATATATTTACATGCCCTTTTCATTTCTAGAAATTGTCTGTTCTTTTATTTTATGAAAAAGACTGTCTATTTTCCCCACGGTATTCTCAGCATTTAGGACGGTACATAATCTATAGTGAGCTTGTTAAATATTTGCTGAATAAATGAATAAATAGGTATGACAAGGGTGAAATGCTAGGCTAAAGAGGTGAAGGAAAGAAGAGGTGGAAGCAGGAAGGGAAAACTTTAAGACCATGGTTGTGCTGGTGGAGCGGTTTGAAATAATGATGTGCTTTTTTAGGTGTTACCATGGCAGCAGGGGTCATAGCCACAAAGATCCTTATAACAGAGAAACATGACACCAAGGGATGAGACAGGTCATTAGCATAGATGAGAACATGAAATAAAACATCACACTGTGAGCTGTTCTGGGAAGAATGTGCATCTCTGAGTCCGCTAAAGGATGCAGGTAAAAACGACGTTGTCATTATAATCGGGTGTCCCATTGACTTCACCCAAGATGATCCCCTGGGCACCCAATCCTTCCTGCTTTTGGTCTAACTGCACTCCTCATCCTCTCACTCTCCTGTTATTTTTCGTTCTGTCTCTGACTTGGCTACCTTGGTTTATTAACTCTTCTGCCCTTGGATGCACTCCCTCACCTGTCTTTCTGCTCCTTCTCCTTGTTGTTCAGATTCACCCTCTCTTCTTCCCTCTTGGACCCAGAATTCTGGAACCTGCCCCTCTCCCTGCTTTTTGCCCAGAGGGTTGGCTCTTGGATACAGAAAATAAATTTTATTTTCTTTCCTGCTCTTGTCTTTCATTAGCAAATGGAATCATTTGTAATTACCAAAGCTGCATGTTGGCAAATTCCTCTCTCACAAAAATGTGGACAGCTGTCATAGAAAATGACTTTCTAAAGTAAGATTACTCTTTAACAAATTGGGGTATGACAATCATGAAAATGAAAGTGTACCCTTCCAGTCTTTGTGAAGCAACTTATCTATTCTGAAGTCTTTTTACAGTGTCACTGTGTTTTTAGTAGATATTTCTTTTGTTCACTCTTTATAATAGGAAAAACAATCCTATTACTGCAAATTCAATTGAATTTAGTAAGAATTTATTGAGCACCTAGTAATGTTCCTAGCATTGTGCTAGAAGTTGTGGGGAAAACAGATGAAGTATATGATATACCCTTGCCCTCGAGGAGTATAGGATTCTAGCAAGAAACAATATGTATGCAAATAATCCAATTAGCCTGGAAACCCACAGAGTTCAAATATGAAAAAGTCTAGAACAAAATAAATCAACTGCATATAAGTTATGCTCCAAACACACTGAAGCATTCATTTGTACTGGACAAACTAAACTTGCCCCTTCTTTAGGACTTTTGTGCAGAAAGCACCATGTCTAAACCCACCAGCCGTCTGCTCCTATTTCTGATCACTCATGACTCTATAAGACCCTCCATAGTGACCAATCTAAATTGTCCAGCCCTCTCCAGCCCCAATCACACTTTCTCTTTTTATTTTCTTTGTAGCATTTCAGTCTCAGATTTTCTGGAGATTTATCATTTCCTTGCTCATTGTCTGCCTTCTCTCACCAAATGAAACTTCCAGAGGCGGAAACTCTTTGTTCTATTCCCTGTTATGTTCCTAGGGACTATACCAGTGCCTGGTTCATGGTAGGACCTCAATAAATCATTTGATTAGTGTAAAAACTGGACAAAATGGGTGGGACCAACTCCTACTAAAAAGATGAAGAGGAATCAAAAGCTGCTGGGATTTCTGGTGTGGCTTCAAGGATGTGGTGAGATGTTAGGTAATATCATATCTGAAGATTACATTTCAGATACTATGAAAGTGATAAATGAAGGTGACATTTCAGTGGAGAAAAAAAGGAAGGACACTGACTGATTATCCAGTTAGCTGGTAGGTGTCTTACAGGAGAGAAGATTTAGTAAGCTTTTAGAATTATTTCTTTTCACTCACTGTAGAGATGTGTCAAAACCAACGTGATTCACTTCTAAAAGGGAGAGCTGTGCTTTTCAAACACCATTGTATTAGTCTTTTCTCACACTGCTATAAAGGAATACCCAAGACCGGGCAATTTAAAAAGGAAAGAGGTTTAATTGACTCACAGTTCTGTATTGCTGGGGAAGCCTCAGGAAACTTATAGTCATGACAGAAGGTGCTGCTTCACAAGGTGGCAGGAGAGAGAATGAGTGTCAAGCAAAGGGGGAAGTCCCTTTTAAAACCACCAGATCTTGTGAGAACTCACTATCATGAGATCAGCATGAGGGAAACCACTCCCATAATTCAATTATCTCCACCTGGTCTTGGCCTTGACACATGGGGATTATTACAATTTAATGTGAGATTTGGGTGAGGACACAGAGCCAAACCATACCAACTGTACATTGAAGAGTTTCCCAAATTGGGAAAGAAGAAGGGCTCCTGTGGCCACTGATAATTTGTAAATACCCATAAGGACACTTGATATTTTTAGCCAATGACAGAACCTCCTTCAGGACTCAAAGATAGACAATATTATTAGAAGACATTTGTTTTTTAAAAAAAAAAACTTCATGACTTCAAAACAAGGAGTTTGGGGAAAACTAAATTTAGTGTCTCAGGAGGTAACATGGCAATGTGGTTGAGTGTATTTCATTGAAATTATTTTCAAATAGAAGGTCAAGCTGTCTTGCTCAAGAAACAACATAGAGACACTGTTTTTCTTCTTTTTTCCTTTCAATCCAGTCAGTCACCAAATATCATCAAATCTGTCTTCTGATAAATCCCTTGAATTTTCTCTCTCTCCACCCTTCTCATTCTTATTTCCTCTGTATAATTCTCCATAGTTCTCACCTGTCCAGCTGCCAGGGGTCCTAAGTGGATTCCCTGTCTTCAGTTAGAATATTTCCATCTAACCTCCACATTGCAGCAGAATAAATTCTAAGGAGCAAATTGACACATCATATCCCTGCTTAAACCTGTTCAGATCTACTATCTTGTGGATAAATTTCACACTATAAATGGTGATAGTTAAGGCCACTAATGATTTATCTCTCTGCCCCACCTCCAGCACCATCTTTCAACATACCCCCAAACCTTATAGGCATATGGAACTGCTTGTTAATCCCTCAACCAGCTGTGCTTCCTCCTAATTCTGAATGTAAGTTATCTTCCACTATTGGCTCTGACCCACAAGTCCTCTGATGCTCTTACCCAAGAAACTCTTCCTTGTCATTGAGGACTCATTGTGTCAGTTGCTCTGAGGAGCTTGTTTTGGGAGAATCCCCACTGCCGAACCAATATTGGCTATTCATAGTGCTTACTAGGTCCAGGATCCCACTGTACTCTGTACTTCCCTCTGTGGCATGTATCATACTCTGTCTTAATTGTTGTTTATCACTCTATTGCCCCAACAGCCAGAGAGGTTCTTAAGACCAGGATAGTCTCGTTCATCTTTGTACCCACAGAATCTCATGTATATCTGGCACAGTACTAATGGACACTCAATAAATAGTTAACTTTCAAAATAGGATACCCATCACAAAAGGCAAGGTGAAAAAATTCACTAGAAAACTCATGTTTGCCAAAAACTGATAGTTGCAACCCTGTGGTATCATTCAAGAAAGTGCAGGTGGGGTGCACAGGGTGGGGTTGGGTATAAAAAGTCTATGAGTTCAAAGCTGCCAAGGAGCTGAAGACTCAGCCAAGAACAATTTTAGGTTCTTATTTTCCCAGCAAGGCAGCAGCTGGTGCCTGGCAGAAGGGGAATGGTGTTGCCATGTCACTGAACAGCAATCATGGAGTGGCCACAGAGCCAGCAGCTTAAATACTCTTCCCTGAGCCAGAACAGGGCTGTAGGGAAAAGGTGGTAGCTCAGTGAGCATCAGCTGGAGAAAGCAGCAGAGGCTATGGTGGCTCCTGGCAGGGAACTGCTTACCCAGGCGAACACTGTAATTAAGACTAATAGGGCACGAGGCCAATCTGAGAGGCTAAATACTCAAAATTTAGAATGTAGCTAAACAAACACACGGTTTATAAAATCTCCCAGGCAAGAAACCTGAAAAACATCTTTCCTTTGCTTCCCACCACCTACATCCAGCCAGTCACCAAACTTTGATGATAGCATCTAATATATGTCTAAAGATTTCCCCTCTTTCCGTCATTCTTTTTGGCATCCTTTATCACTTGAATCTAGACTATCCTTAACAGCCTACTAATGGGTTTCCATGCACCAATAAAATTCCTTCAATCTATCCTCCATACTCCTGGAATTTATATTTCTGTAGAAGTTAAACAGGGTCATGTCACCCTCCTTTTTAAGGATAATTTTGCATCCCTAATTGTCTATAAATAAAGGCCAATTGTTTAGCATTCTTAAGAAATTGAATGCTAGTTTTCTCATTTTCAAAATAGGAAAACAATACCTACCTCATAGAACTCTTTGAGATTAAAGGGTTTAATATATATGAAGCTTAAAAACTTGTGTCCAGCATGAAGCAAGGGCTATAAGAAGTTAGTTATTATCAGTAATAGTATTTTTTTTTTATCACTATGGTCTCCAAGATTTCTTATGATCTGGTTCAATCTCATTGGATAAACAAGAAAATGTGTATAAATGCAGACACAGGACTCAGGAATATGACCAGGCAGTGGCTCATGCCTGGCCATATTCCTGTGTCTTAACGCCTGTAATCCCAACACTTTGGGAGGATCACCTGAGGTCAGGAGTTCAAGTCCAGCCTGACCAGCATGGTGAAACCCAATCTCTACTAAAATACAAAATTAGCTGGGCATGATGGCACAAGCCTATAATCCCAGCTACTCAAGAGGCTGAGGCAGGAGAATTACTTGAACCCTGGAGGTGGAGGTTTCAGTGAGTGAGATCGCACCATTGCACTCAAGCCTGGGTGACAGAGCAGGACTTCGTCTCAAAACAAACAAACAAAAAACCACACACACATACACACACAAAACAGGAATACCAGGCTTGTGAAGATCAGATTATTAGAATATACCGAAAGCACTTAAACCAAAGGCTGACACACAGATTCAAATCCAGGAAGACACTAGCTGTGTGATATTAGGCAAGATACCTAAGTCTCAATTTTCTCATATGTAAGACAAGAATTGTAGTAGTTTCCACCTTAATGGATTTTCTGTTTTGTTTTGTTTTGTTTTGTTGTTTTGAGATGGAGTCTCTCTCTGTCACCCAGGCTGGAGTGCAGTGGTGCAATCTCAGCTCACTGCTACCTTTGCCTCCCAGGTTCACACTATTCTCTGCCTCAGCCTCCCAAGTAACTGGGATTACAGGCACCCGTCACCAGGCCCGGCTAATTTTTCTGTATTTTTAGTAGAGACGGGGTTTCACCATCTTGGCCAGGCTGGTCTTGTAACTCCTGACCTCGTGATCCACCCGCCTTGGCCTCCCAAAGTGCTGGAATTATAGGCATGAGCCACTGCGCCCGGCCAGTGAATTATTTTGATAAGTTTAATGCAGAAGGAAAGGTTGGCAAAGATGATCAAGAAGGATATGCCTAAGAATTAGGAGGAGAAAACATGAAGGAATATTCTTCCAAATGCCAAATAAAAATAACTTGAAGAAGAATATGGTTGAAAGCTTTAAATGTTCCAGAAGAATCCAGCTAAGTGAAATTTCAAAAGAAGTCTTAGATTTGAAATAGGGAGAGTAAGGACCTCAAAAAGAACAGTGTTGGAAAATTAATGCAGAGGGAAAGTAATTTCAATGGCTCAGGGAAATGGAAGTATCACAGTAATGTGTTAGAAAAAGGTTGCTTGGAAGTCAGGTTTTCCTGAGATTCTTTTGAGCGTCTACAACTTCTGAAAAGACAGGTGTATATAAAAGTTGAGTCCTCAAATCTCAGGCTCAAGATTTGCCACTGACTAAGAAATGAGCAATATGAATCCTAACAAATACATGCCAGGTATAGCATTACTGTGTGTCAGCCTTTGATTTAAGTGCTTTTGGTATATTCTAATAATCTAATCTTCACAAGCCTGGTATTCCTGTTTTGTGTGTGTATGCGTGTGTGGTTTTTTGTTTGTTTGTTTGTTTTGAGACGGAGTCCTGCTCTGTCACCCAGGCTTGAGTGCAATGGTGCGATCTCACTCACTGAAACCTCCACCTCCAAGGTTCAAGTAATTCTCCTGCCTCAGCCTCTTGAGTAGCTGGGATTATAGGCTTGTGCCATCATGCCCAGCTAATTTTTGTATTTTAGTAGAGATTGGGTTTCACCATGCTGGTCAGGCTGGACTTGAACTCCTGACCTCAGGTGATCCTCCCAAAGTGTTGGGATTATAGGCGTTAAGACACAGGAATATGACCAGGCATGAGCCACTGCCTGGTCATATTCCTGTTTAAAAGGGGAGAAAACTGAGGTTGGTAGATGATAGAGTTAGGATTTAGAACCAGTTAATCTGACTCCAGACATACTGTGTCTGTTCATATGTTACCGCCCTTAATTCAATTCAATTTAAAAAATAAGTTTTGAACGTCTGTATAGTGCCAGGTACTGCTAAAGGCTCTTGGGGATACATTAGAAAATAAAAAAGACAGCCAGGTGCGGTGGCTCACGCCTGTAATCCCAGCACTTTGGGAGGCTGAGGCGGGCAGATCACGAGGTCAAGAGTTCGAGACAAGCCTGGCCAACATGGTGAAACCCCATCTCTACTAAAAATACAAAAGTTAGCCAGGCGTGGTGGTGGGCACCTGTACTCTCAGCTACTTGGGAGGCTGAGGCAGGAGAATCCCTTGAACCTGGGAGGCAGAGGTTGCAGTGAGTCGAGATTGCACCACTGCATTCCAGCCTGGGCAATAGAGTGAGACTTAATTTCAAAAACTAAAAAGAAAAGAAAAAAGACAATGACATATCTTGCAGACACCAAAACTTTAAAAATGGACCTGACTTAAAGGCCTTGACCTACGCTTTTTTACTTTTTATGTCACCGAGTGTGGGCAACATGTCAAGAACATGCCATGATGTCAAGAATATGCCATCATGTCCAAGGATGGCCAACCTTCCTATTTAAGGAAGCTGTTTTTCATTCTTTTTCACCTGTCAAAAAACATTTTGAGTGGTGGAATTCTCCAAAGAAGCTGTATTGGGATGGTAGTTGATTTGGTATGAGAGTGGTTTCCAGATGCCATAGGCTATTGGCAACTTTGCTAACTTATTTGTTACCTTAGACAAGAGCATGTATTCTCAGTGGTTCCCAGCTATGTGGGGAGAGTCACAGGCAGTTGTGACTAGGGTCAACCCTCAGAAAACTTGCTTCCCTGACCATGCTTGGAGATAGATTCTCTCTCTGTATTGCACCACTTCCTGTACCTTTTATCTAATAACACTTCCACTCCAGCAAATAGCTTCCGTTTTCTATTGCAATAAAAGCTTAGTTGCTCAAGGACAAGTTATCTTTGAGCTTTTGATCCTCCCCTGCTAAAGTCTTAAACCTTAGTTTTTCTTAGTTATCAGAAGTGAAATCAACACCTAATCCTCTCAAAACTCCTTTATGAAACCTGCCCTAGTGTTTTTCCACACTCCAGGAATTATGCTGTCTGCTTCCACGTTGAAGTTTGCACTGTGTTCTTTATTCAACTTACTTCTTCTTCCCCTATGAAGTTGTCCTTCCCCTTCCCCAGGGTGTTCTTTTCATCCTTAGAATCTAGAATGGCAACTGGCACATAGTAGTTTCTTAATGTTTAATAAATTATAAAGAAACTGATATAGTACCCATCATGTCATAGTTCTCACTAAGTAGTGCCTCTTGAGTGTATGAATAAATGAATGAACAGATGAATGAATAAACAAACATAGATGCTAGATGTTTCCATGGGACTAAAATGCAAGGGCTGCTAGTATGTCCAAGGAAGACCTGGTGGGTGGTATGCTTTAAAATCAATAGAAGAAACTGGGTGTTTTGTTTGTTTGTTTGTTTTTTATTTTTTTTGATGTTTAAAAGAAAAGAGAAAATGATCAGTCAACTTGAAAAGCAACTACTTTGCATAATAGTGTTATTAATGTTGTAAGGAATACTGGGCCCATTTGTTGTAAAATGACAATCATTTCACAGAAATTGCTCGGGGCCAGTTTGGGGGATGAAAAGTGTTCATTTTCCCTGTGTGCTTTCATGCGCCATCCCCAGGGACAAAGCAGAGACAAAGAGCTAACTCAGATCCTGTTTGGAAGGACTGGTACATTATTAGATACTCCAGTTTCTTTCCTTAAAAGCCTTGAGGCTTGGAATTGACCTCACGAAAGACACACTTCCACAATGTATCACCTGCAACTGGCCAAAACTTAGAATGAGTCAAAAAGAGGAATCTATGGAAGAAGCCACAGGAAGACAAGAGAAGCCTCACTCACAGGAGAATACAGCAGAGCTGCATGCTGTCACCAGTTGCCCATGAGAACCCAAGAAGTAGGAAAAGGCGGACCTCTGTAATAAAGGGGAACTGGAGGTCAAAATGTAGGCAGCTACAGCCATCCAGGTCCCAGAAAATCTTGCCTTTGTCTTTCTCACGCTTTCTGTCTGACGCTCAGGGTCTTCCCTTTAGAATTCATTTTCTTCATTTTTTCACTCTTTACCCAATTTGACTACCTGACTCTCAATTTTGCGATTCCCGTCTTGACCTATGACTCTAGCCCCCAGCCAGTTTCTGGCTAATTGGTCCTTGCTCTTAGAAATCAGATGCTGTGTTCACCTCTCCAGTCTTTGCCTGTTTCGGGCAATCAGCTCTCCCACACTGCTCTTTCCCCAACTTACATTTCAGCTGGAGCTTGACACCAAAGGCAAGTCATTTAAGCATTTTCTTTCTCTCAGTCCCTAATTGTTTACTTTCTGTCAAGAAAAATAATCTTCAGGCCTGAGAAGGCAGAACTTATACGGAGAAGAGGGAAATGACTGAGCCCAGAATAGATAAAAGAATATAAGGGAGGAAGTAAGATATATAAAATAGTATTTTAATTTATTTATATTCTATTTTAAAAAATAGACTTAAGGTCATTTTCAGACACAAAAGAGCATTTCTAACAAGGTTGGAAAACAGGCAGAAAAAAAAGGCCTATTAGAAAACTTGGATCAGGTTATCACTTAGAATGATATGCAAAGGGTATATCAGAAAATCCAATATACTTGTCGGAAGTTAAGAACAAATACAGGCTTAAGCTTATCCTACTATACATACAGTTTTTTTTTTTTTCTCACTTTAATTTACATCATTAAAAATTTAGCATTTTACTACATTGCCACCATAATAAAATTGTTAAATGACCCACCATGTTCCGGTTTACGGTGCTACTGGACAAAAAAAAAAAGTGACATCTCTCAGTTTTTATTGCTTACTTTTTCTTGCTCTTAGTTATCCAGGGCATAATACAAAAGAGATTGTTCAACTGGAATAATCTTAGGCCCTTTGTATCAAGGTAATGTCCAGTTCAAGCCTGATTCAAAGAAACATTCACCAAGGCTGTGTACGCACCAAGAATAGAGTCTTCCATAGTTTCTTCCCTGCTTCTTCCCTTTCCATTACCATGGAAATCCATGCAATTAAATGGAGGAAAGACACCATCTTGTTCTGGCACCCGAGCCCTTTCTTTGTGATTCCAAAATGTATAATGCGATTGATATGTTCAGCTTTGTGTCTTGAGCATCTCAAATTATGTACAATTTATATGCCACTGAGAATGTTTGCTGAGAAAAAAATGAGAATGAGAAAATAGCTGAGACAACTGAAGGAACAAAAGTAAGAGCAGAAAGATATTATAAAAACTGGATCCCCGTTGGCTGTTCTGCCTTGAGAAGATTTTGCCAGGTACCTGCAGATGCTAGTGCTGGGGAAATGGGGCCATTGCTATTGGGGTTTCTAATGGTTATTGATCTTCCTCAAGATTTTAGTGCACTCACATTTTCTTAGCATCCTCCTAAGGTCAGACATTTTGGTGACTTCCAACTTCCTGCTGCCATAAATACATCTACAGAGAACATCCTTACTCATGAAAGGTTTTCCACATTAAGATACTTTCTTCGGTAGAGATTCCCGGTAGAATGAGGAACTTCAGCTCTGGACTCAGATTTCCTGTTTTCACATTTTAGCTCCACCATTCACTAGCTGTGTAGCCATAGACAAGTCAGTTGACTCCTCTCTGTCGCAGGTTTCCTCCTTTACAAAACTGGGCTAATGTTGGTGGCTATGCCATGGGGTAGGCTGTAAAATTAGGTAACGTAATACCTAAAAAGGGCTTAGGAAAATGCCTGCTATGTATATGTATAAGGCATTTTACATAATAAATACCCAATACACTATTACTATTTCCTCCTTGTGGAGGTTAAATTATGAGCTTTCAGTCATTTGTAAACTCCATGTGCAGATGCTAAGCCTTGGTTGTCTCTGTACCTTCACACCCCAGAACAGTGCCAGGTAGATTAACAGGTGGGCAGGTAGGCTTCTTCAGGGCAGGGACTGACAGTTTTGTGGACTGTTCAATATCTAGCACCTGTTGCAGCATTGGACACCCAATTAGCACTCATTACATTTTTGTTGAATGTATAACTCTTAATAGGACTACAGAAAGTCATTTGAAACCCATTAGGGCAAGAGCAGGAAATAGTTCTGTATGTTTGCTATTGTTGCCTGTGTTAAAAAAAAAACTTCAGCCAAATTAAATTTAAAGGAGTTTAATTGAGCAATGAATTATTCACAAATTGGGCAGCCCCCAGAATCACAGCAGATTCACAGAGACTCCAATGCAGTCACAGGATGGAAGAAGATTTATAGGCAACAAAAAGTGAAATGATGTACAGAAATTGGAAGTGAGGTACAGAATGGCTGGGTTGATTACAGCTAAGCATTTGCCTTATTTGAACACAGTTGGAACTCTCAGGAGTGTATGAATGATCAAAGTACAGCCGCTGGGATTGGCCAAGACTCAGCTATTGTTATAGGTGCATACTCCGAAGTTGGGTTTTCAGTCTTGTCTACCTATTAAGCTAGCTTGCAGCTCATCCACAAGGACTCAAATATAGAAGTACTGAGTCCTTCTCAGGCCATATTTAGTTCGCTTTAACACCTGGAATGCTCAGACTATGAGACAGGCAAGCATTCAGTGACTCAAGGAGGTGGCCAGAACATGCCTGGAGCAGAAGGGCTGCAGGCTGCCTGGTATTGGACAGCACAGTGGGAGCCCAGGAGACACCAAATTTCTGGGGACAGAGAGTGTGTGGCACCAGGAGGAGGATTAGAAAAGGGGGAAGTAGAGTTGCCAACAAAACAGACTTTGCCTCCTTCCTCTAAGGCAGCCATAAGAAAGGAATAAAATTCTTCTGCAGAACAGTTTCTGACATTGTCAAACTGTGAAAAGGACTAATGAAGTAGTTTGTATTAAAATGAAGGACTGTCCCATTGTGGAAAGAATAGGGGGAGGGGGCTATGGATCAAACAGGGCCTATTTGCAATTTCACCTGCACCACTCATCAAAATGTGACTTGAAGGTGAGCCTCAGTCTCCTGATCTGCAAAATAGCGCCAATATTGCCTCCCTTACATGGCTGTTGTGAGGGTTAAAACTTCAACCGCAACAGAGAGTCCAAGTTTCACAGTATAATGCCTGGCACCTAGTAGGCCCTAAACAAATGGTAACTAGTAATATTAAAATTAATCACAGTAATCAGGCCTCACAATAAAAACGAACATAGGGCTTATCAAACGAATTCTCTCTACTGCATGAAAGAAACATGAGAACAAGCCCAAATTAGCTTGCTATTTTCCAGCAGCAAGCCGAGGAGACTGCCGAAGGTCACAGCAGCCATCTCGTAGGGAAAGAAAATGACATGGAACGCTGGGTCCCTGCTCATTGGCAGTGAATACCCACCCAATTAAGCCGATTAAACATTCACTCCTTGTGATGAAAAAGCCCCGTGCAGCTGAGCTAGGCCGCCTTCCCTGCTTCCTCGTCCAGAGCCTCTGTTTGTTAAATCACCCTTCCTTTCCCTTCTACATTCAGAAAATAATTGGCACTTGTTTAATGCCAAATTTACATTTGTTTTGCATGGGAACAAAATTTGCTTGCAAACAGCTATGTGTGTGAGCAAATGGGCATTTGTGCTGGTAAATAAAATAGACATGCAGTTTTCCAGTTTGAAGATGCATTATTCAACAAAACAAGCAGCAATAGCCTTTAATTTTCACTTATTCCTAAGTACTTAGGCACAAACTGTAGCCAGAAAAGCACTTTTTTTTTGTCATTTATGCTTGTTCTGAGGTTTTCTTTCACATTTGTCCCAAATGCATATATTATCAGAACTGACCAGACTTTTAGCACTTTTGGATTAAATCTTCTCAATGAAACAATTTATAGATTTAACGAATATTTGCTGAGCGCCTACTATGTGCTGGTTTATGGAGATTCACAGATGAATTCATGGTTCCTGCCTTTGGGGGATATTACAAATCATGGAGATTGATTTGTAAGTGGAATATGACCTTGGTGCTAAAATAAGTAATAAAAGAATTGTCCTAAAAAGGCTCTAGGTGACCAGTTAGGAAGCAAAAACACAGAATAATTATTTCTGCCTGCACAGCTGGAAGAGATGATATTTGATTTTGGCAGTGAAAACAAAGAAATAAAGAAATAGGCTTCTCAAGCTAAGGAAAAAACACAGGGAAGCTTTAAAACAGAATTATTCGAAGGTATTTAGTGAGGGGTGTCAATGCAACTGGGGAGGGATGGTGGGAGGATATGAAGTTGAATTTTAAGGGGCCGTGAAAGCTATGTCAAGAGTTTGGACTTTATCAATGTGTATCTAACTTTAATATACATATTGGTCATCTGAGGATCTCATCAAATTTTGATTTTGGGTGGCTGGCAAGATGGCCAAATAGGAACCACTCTGGTCTGCAGATCCCAGTGACATCAACACAGAAGGCAGGTGATTTCTGCATTTCCAACTGAGGTACCCAGGTCATCTCAGTGAGACTGGTTAGACAGTGGGTGCAGCCCATCGAGGGCAAGCAGAAGCCGGGTGGGGCACTGCCTCACCCAGGAAGGGAAAGGAGTCAGGGAACTCCCTCCCCTAGCCAAGGGAAGCCCTGAGGGACTGTGCCACAAGGAACAGTGCACTCCGCCCATATAGTACGCTTTTCACATGGTCTTTGCAACCCACAGAGCAGGAGATTCCCTTGGGTGCCTACACCACCAGGGCCCTGGGTTTCAAGCACAAAACTGGGCGGCCATTTGGGCAGACATCAAGCTAGCTGCAGGAGTTTTTTTGCATGCCCCAGTGGTGCCTGGAACACCAGTGAGACAGAACCGCTCACTCCCCTGGAAAGGGGGCTGAAGCCAGGAAGCCAAGTGGTCTAGCTCAGCAGATCCCACCCACATGGCATCCACCAAGTTAAGATCCACTGGCTTGAAATTCTCGCTGCCAGCACAGCAGTCTGAAATTGACCTGGGATGCTCCAGCTTGGTGCCAGGAGTGGCGCCTGCCATTACTGAGGCTTGGGTAGGTGGTTTTCCCCTTACAGTGTAAGTAAAGCCACAGGAAGTTCAAACTGGACAGAGCCCACTGCAACTCCGCAAAGCCACTATAGCCAGAATGCCTCTCTAGATTCCTACTCTCTGGGCAGGGCATCTTTGAAAGAAAGACAGCAGCCCGAGTCTGGGGCATATAGATAAAATGCCAATCTCCCTGGAACAGAGCACCTAGGGGAAGAGGTAGCTGTGGGCACAGCTTCAGCAGACTTAAATGTTCCTGCCAGCTGGCTATGAAGAGAGCAGCGGATCTCCCAGCAGAGTGCTCGAGCTCTGCTGAGGGACAGACTACCTCATCAAGTGGGTCCCTGACCCCTTTGCCTCCTAACTGGAGACACCTCCAAGCAGGGGTCTACAGACACCTCATACAGGAGAGCTCCAGCTAGCATCTGGCAGGTGCCCCTCTGGGACAAAGCTTGCAGAGGAAGGAACAGGCAGCAATCTTTGCTATTCTGCAGCCTCCGCTGCTGATACCCAGGCAAACAGGGTCTGGAGTGGACCTCTAGCTAACTCCAGCAGACCTGCAGCTGAGACGCCTGACTGTTAGAGAAAAAAAAAACAACTAACACTAAGAATTCCAAAAACCAGAATGCCTCTTCTCCTCCAAAGGATCACGACTCCTTGCCAGCAAGGAAACAAAACTGGATGGAGAATGAGTTTGACGAATCGACAGAAGTAGGCTTCAGAAGATGGGTAATAACAAACTCCTCCCAGCTAAAGGAACATGTTCTAACCCAATGAAAGGAAGCTAAGAACCTTGAGAAAAGGTTAGAGGAATCACTAACTAGAATAACCAGTTTAGAGAAGAACATAAACGACCTGATGGAGCTGAATAACACAGCATGAGAACTTTGTGAAGCATTCACAAGTATCAGTAGCCAAATAGATCAAGCAGAAGAAAGGATTTCAGAGATTGAAGATCAACTTAATGAAATAAAGTGTGAAGACAGATTACAAAAAAAAGAATGAAAAGTAATGAACAAAGTCTCCAAGAAATATGGGGCTATGAGAAAAGACCAAACCTACGTTTGATTGGTGTACCTGAAAGTGATGGGGAGAATGAAACCAAGCTGAAAAACACTCTGCAGGATACTATCCAAGAGAACTTCCCCAACCTAGCATGAAAGAGAACATTACAAAGATACTCCTTGAGAAGAGCAACCCCAATAATCGTCAGATTCCCCAAGGTTGAAATGAAGGAAAAAAATCTTAAGGCAGCCAGAGAGAAAGGTTGGGTTACCCACTAAGGGAAGCCCATCAGACTAACAGCAGATCTCTCTGCAGAAACCCTGTGAGCCAGAAGACAGTGGGGGTCAATATTCAACATTCTTAAAGAAAAGAATTTTAAACCCAGAATTTCATATCCAGCCAAACTAAG
>NW_016811519.1:1659545-1673942 GCF_001698545.2 Rhinopithecus bieti | reverse complement strand
AGAAGAATCAAATAGACACAACAAAAAATGATAAACAGGATATCACCACTGATCCCACAGAAATATAAACTACCATCAGAAAATACTGTAAACACCTCTACGCAAATAAACTAGAAAATCTAGAAGAAATGGATAAATTCCTGGACACATACACACTCGCAAGACTAAATCAGGAAGAAATTGAATCCCTTAATAGACCAATAACAAGTTCTGAAATTGAGGCAATAATTAATAGCCTACTAACTAAAAAAAATCCCAGAACTAGAGGGAGTCACAGCTGAATTCTATAGGAGGTATAAAGAAGAGCTGGTACCATTCCTTCTGAAACTATTCCAAACGATAGAAAAAGAGGGACTCCTTCCTAACTCATTTTATGAGACCAGCATCATCCTGATACCAAATCCTGGCAGAGAAACAACAAAAAAAGAAAATTTCAGGCCAATATTCCTGATGAACATTGATGTGAAAATCCTAAATTAAATACTGGTAAACCAAATCCAACAGCACATCAAAAAGCCTATCCACTATGATAAAGATGACTTTATCCCTGGGATGCAAGGTTGGTTCAACATATGCAAATCAATAACGGAATCCATCATATAAACAAAACCAAAGACAAAAACCACATGGTTATCTCAATAGATGCAGAAAAGGCCTTTGAAAAAATTCAACACCCCTTCATGCTAAAAACTCTCATTGATGGAACATATCTCAAAATAATGAGAGCTATTTATGAGAAATCCACAGCTAATACTATACTGAATGATCAAAAGCTGAAAGCATTCCCTTTGAAAACCGACACAAGAAAAGGATGCCCTCTCTCACTCCTCCTATTCAACTTAGTATTGGAAGTTCTGGCCAGGGCAATCAGGCAAGGTAAAGAAATAAAAGGTATTCAATTAGGAAGACAGGTGGTCAAATTGTCCCTGTTTCCAGATGACATGATTGTATATTTAGAAAACCCCATCGTCTCAGCTGAAAATCTCCTTAAGCTGATAGGCAACTTAAGCAAAGTCTCAGGATACAAAATCAGTGTGCAAAAATCACAAACATTCCTATACACCAATAATAGACAAACACAGAGCCAAATAGTAAGTGAACTACCATTCATAGTTGCTACAAAGAGAATAAAATACCTAAGAATACAACTTGCAAGGGATGTGAAGGACCTCTTCAAGGAGAGCTACAAACCACTGCTCAAGGAAATCAGAGAGGACACAAACAAATGGGAAAACACTACATGATCATGGATAGGAAGAATCAATATCGTGAAAATGGCCATATTGACCAAAGTAATTTATAGATCCAATGCTATCCCCATCAAGCTACCACTGGCTTTCTTCACAGAGTTAGAAAAAACTACTTTAAATTTTAAATAGAACCATAAAAGAGCCCATATAGCCAAGACAATCCTAAGCAAAAAGAATAAAGCTGGAGGCACCACGCTAACTACCTCACTTCAATCTATACTGCAAGGCTACAGTAACCAAAAGAGCATGGTACTGGTACTGAAACAGATATATAGACCAATAGAACAGAACTGAGTCCTCATAAATAATGCCACTCATCCTACAACCATCTGATCTTTGACAAACCAGAGAAAAACAAGCAATGGGGAAAGGATTTCCTATTTAACAAATGGTGTTTGGAAAACTGGCCAGCCATATGCTGGGAACTGAAACTGGACCCCTTCCTTACACCTTGTACAAAAATTAACTCAAGATGGATTAAAGACTTAAATGTAAAACCTAAAACCACAAAATCCCTAGAAGAAAACCTAGGCAATACCATTCAGGATATAGGCATGGGCAAAGACTTCATGACTAAAACACCAAAAGCAATGGCAACAAAAGCCAAAGTTGACAAATGGGATCTAATTAAACTAAAGAGCTTCTGCACAGCAAAAGAAACTATCATCAGAGTGAACAGGCAACCTACAGAATGGGAGAAAATTGCTGCAATCTATCCATCTGACAAAGGACTAATATCCAGAATTTACGAAGAACTTAAACAAATTTACAAGAAAAAAAATCAAACAACGCCATCAAAAAGTGGGCAAAGGATATGAACAGACACTTCTCAAAAGAAGACACTTATGTGACCAACAAACAGGGAAAAAAGCTCATTATGACTGGTCATTAGAGAAATGCAAATCAAAACCACAATGAGATACCATCTCACGCCAGTTAGAATGTCAATCATTAAAAA
This sequence comes from Rhinopithecus bieti, assembly GCF_001698545.2. Lineage (NCBI taxonomy): Eukaryota > Metazoa > Chordata > Mammalia > Primates > Cercopithecidae > Rhinopithecus > Rhinopithecus bieti. The sequence continues at coordinate 1,671,734 of NW_016811519.1, read as the reverse complement.
GTCAGGAAACAACACATGCTGGAGAGGATGTGCAGAAATAGGAACACTTTTACACTGTTGGTGATAGTATAAATTAGTTCAATCATTGTGAAAGACAGTGTGGTGAGTCCTCAAGGATCTAGTACTAGAACTACCATTTGATCCAACAATCCCATTACTGGGTATATACCCAAAGGATTATCAATCATTCTACTATAGAGACACATGCACACCTATGTGTATTATGGCACCATTCACAATAGCAAAGACTTGGAACCAACCCAAATGTCCATCAATGATAGACTGGATAAAGAAAATGTGGCACGTATACACCATGGAATACGATGCAGTCATAAAAAAGAATGAGTTCATTTCCTTTGCAGGGACATGGATGAAGCTAGAAATCATCATTCTCAGCAAACTAACAGAGGAACAGAAAACCAGACACTGAATGTTCTCACCCATAAGTGGGAGCTGAACAATGAGAACACGTGGACACAGGGAGGAGAACATCACACACTGGGGCCTGTCAAGGGGTGAGGGAATAGGGGAGGGATAGCATTAGGAGAAATACCTAATGTAGATGACGGTTGATAAGTGCAGCAAACCACCATGGCACGTGTATACCTATGTAACAAACCTGCATATTCTGCATATGCATTCCAGAACTTAAAGTATAATTTAAAAAAAAAAAAAAACATTTGACTTTGACCTTGTTAAACTCCACCCAGGAGATTTCGGTGGAGCCTGGGATGCTGCATTTCTAAGACGCCCCTAATTAGAGGTATGTTGGCAAATATTTAACAAGAGCTTTGGACCAGTGGTCGGAAGAGCATTTAACAGTTCTGTTGTTATAAATACTCCCTCCTCAGCCTATTTCAAGTGATCAATACAATGCCAGTAAACATGGATTTGGACAAAGATGTGCACAATCAGCCCTTTCAGATCAGTTCAAGCTGGCTCCAGCACACCAGATCTCCTAGGTGTTGTCCAATCCTGTTGCTTTAAGGACCTTTGAATAGGCAGTGTCTAGTGCAGTGGTTCTCAACCTTGACTGCACGTGAAAGTTACCTGCAGGTGTTTTATTTAAAAGGAAGAAGAAATGAAGAAAACTTCCTCCCAACCCCATTCATATATTCAACAAGTATTTTAAGACACAGTAGTAAAGTAGTCAGAATTGTTCTATATTTTCCACCCCTTTTTGCTATATTCTTCTTATATTCTCATTCCAAGTGACTAGAATTCTCCATCCAGCTCATTTTGCTGACAAATATTGGTTGTTCCACTTTTTCCAGTAATCCATAAATTCTATTTTCCTTAAACCTTTCTGTTTCTAGTTTCCCTAAGAAAAAAGAAAACCTTTCTTTTTTCACTTCAGGCTCTGGCGATCAACTTTTCATATGTGGGTTTTATTACTATATAGGTATTGTCAGACCTGCAGATCAGAAGCTGATTGTCATTGAGAAGATATTTTATTGTATTTGCAGATCCCAAGAGGAATACAAGTCACACTCCAGGGAAGCCCCATGGGAAAGCACTGGGCGAATTAGGAGATAGAGGAAGAGAGCAGAACTGTGGACAAGAGCTTTCATGGTGGTTTTCATGGGACGGAAAAGACAAGGTGGATGTGCAGATTTAGGATTGGGTAGTTTGAAAAATTTCAACAGAATCTGGTGCACAGGGGCTGTGCCTGGTCTAGCAGCAGGTAGATAATGACCCAGAATGTGAAAACCCAGTAGGAAGCTGGTTTGGGATGTGGAGTCTGGATTGATTGGTGTGTACTTGAAAAAACATCCCAGGAAGAGAACTCCTCCTGAGTGGAAGGAAGGGAAGGAGGGAGGCAGGAGGCCAAGGCAAAGTGACTCAGTCCTATTATTAGGTAGTTCAGAAAGAGGCATGTCTAGCACATGCTTGTATGGCAGATGTTAAAGCATTAAGTGGATAGAAGGTAGAAACACAGTTAATACAAACTCTTAATGAGATATAAATGACTTAGAGCCCTTTACCTTTCCTTGGGATACCTGAATTTTAAGAGCAGATACTTCTTAGGCCAAATGACTCTTTAGTCAGTGGCATATTTAATGCTGTCTTGTATGAGCATTTATCTTCTTATTCAATTAGACAAAATTCTGAGTACTGCTCCATGCAAGGCAAAATGATAAGTGCTGGAGATGAGAAAGGCATACCTGGAAGAGGACCAAGGCAGAAAGAATGAATACAACACAGGTCTGGCCATCCTGCCCCCTGCTATCTAACAGGGAAGCCTGACAGAAAACCAGCTACTTAGAAAGCAAAGCAGAAGAAAGTGAAGCTTAGAGAATCTAGAGGAAAAAGATTTAACTGGTAATACCTATGGGATGACCATTTTCTCAGCTTGTCTTTGACAGGAGTTGCGTGACAATTAAAAGTGGAAACTACTCACAAGCACCAGAAATGTAGATTTTTTTGTGGTGTTCATTTAAAGGAGAATCATTTTCTCGGCATACCAACTCTCCAAGTAGCACATAGGGTGTTTTGCTCTGAAAATTAAAGAGTTTAACTTCTAATTCTTTCTGTAGTGAAGGCTACTTCCTCAGCTTGTGGGTCAGCTGCTGAAATGCTAGAGGGAAGATGGGATCAGTTAGAATTCGTTCGCAGAAAGTTACAGGAAAGGTGCCTTGTGATGGCTTAATCCATAAAAATATTTATTGATTATATAGCAAGAAGTCTGAAGGTAGGTGGTCCCAGAATTTTTTGGAATTTGTGACAGTAGAAAAAAATAGCTACAATTTCTTTGTAATGCCTCCTATCAAGAGGCCAGAACCTATTTTCCATGCTTTGGGTCTAGACTGCCCTGCATCTTGCTTGAGCTAATAGAATGCAGCAGAAGCAATGTTGTACAAGTTTTGAGCTTAAGCTTCAAGAGACTTTGTTCACTTCTACTTTCATTCTTGAATCCTACCTAACCACCTTGTGATTAAGCCTGGGCTGACTTACTGGAGGATTAGAGACCATGTGGAGTAGAAATGGGCATCCCAGCTATGTGTGCTCCCCACCCGTGCAGACCCACCAGCTATTAGTTGACCTGACAGCTGATCACAGATGCATGAGTTAGACCAGCTGAGTCTGGGAGACCCACCCACCTGAGCTCAGCCCAAATTGCTAGCTATTCAATCATGACCTAGATAAGGTTGTCGTTTTAAGCAGCTAAGTTTTGGGGTGGTTTGTTACTTAGCAAAGTTAGCAGATACAGCATCTTAGTGATGTCACTAGGAACGAGGATCTCTCTGCCTTTCTCTCCTGCCAGCCACAGTGTGTTATCAGTGGCCTTCATTATGGTTGACGGTTGGCTACTGCAGCTCCAAACTTCACATCCTTACACTGTAGCACCACAGTAGGGAAAAAGAAGGAGGGAAAGAAGGCTTTCCATATTGCTCCAGGCTTTCACTAAGATCATAAGCTCATTCAGACAATTCCTAGCCTGACTTCACTTTGTGACTCACTGGCTGTGACTGACTCACATGAAGTCCCTAGGCAATCCCTGGAAATGATATAACATGCATAATATTATTACATGTGTCTAAGGTGTTTGAATTACCATTACTTTTTTATTGTTATTATTATTTTGTCTCTGGCAGTAGGCTTAACTTACCAGTTTCTGAATAGGGCCAAATTCAGTACAGAAAAGTTGTAAGATAAAGTGAGTTTTGAAGCAAGGAAGAGAATGTTCTTTAGTAAACTATCAGTGAGAGGAAAGCTTTCTGATGTTAGAAGAAAAAAACATGGGCTGTGAGAATATACACAATCTAAGCAAATGAATTATAAATTTAAGAACAGTTATATATAACAAAAGTCAACTGAGAAGACTAGTAGCCAAGAAGTTGAGGTAATTGGAACTTAATTTTATATATAATTGGCATCTAATTTTAAAGTAAGAACACATTTGTTGGTAGTAGGATTTCTACACACACTAGACAAAGTCAACCGACCCACGCCTCAGAGTCAAGAATTTGATACTATAGAAGCACCCCAAGCATTTGATTTGTATAGGCATCTAGAGAGAAACTTTGAGTGTGTATACACATTGGGGGCAGAAAGTTTGGGAGGGCCCTCCGTGTGATAATCAGTACAGCAGGGAACAGCCTACTCATAAAACCCTTAATTTAATCAGTGTCTTTCAGGTTATCATTCTGATAATAGAAAATCCATACCACAACAATGCAGTTACTTGTTTTATTATAGTAATATCCTTGAGAACCAGATAATAGTATTCGAAGGCAAAAGTGTAGTGTTATTAAAAGAACAATTTATAATTTTGGAATTCCGATAGCTGGGAACTGAGGTGTAGTCATTTTCTGTAAGAAGTTGTCAAAACAAGGAGTTTCATATCACCCATGGAGCAAAATTAAATACTTGGAGGCAAAGGAAACTCACAAAAACCTACATCATATCTTGTTTGGGTTGAAATGAATATTTCCTCCACTGAATACTTTCAGACTCTGCCACCCCTGGTGTGAAATGTGGGCACAACAATTATATTGCATTTATAATATGAAATGAAAAGGGATTTGTGAGTGAAAACAAAAATCAAGCAAAAAAAAAATAAATCCAACAAACCAAAATAGGGAGTTTGACTCTTGAGAGAACTTGGAGGTCTCCAATATTTGACTTGCATATATAGAAAGATTAGACTCATTTTGTGCTTGATGCTTGGTTATTGTATGAATGAAGGAAAAGAGGAAAGAGAGGATAGAGGAAAAAAGGGAGGGAGAAAAGAAGAAAATATGAAAATGAATAAATGAGAAAAATGTGGACCTGGAAGTAAAAACAATGTCTCAAGAACACAGATTTGGGTTCCATGTAAGTAATAAGTTAACAAAATTTCAATCTTTGCCTGAATGATAAAGGGGTTGCCTTGGGAAGTCAAGACATGCATGTCCTTTGAAGGGTTCAAGGAAAAGGTATATGGTCACTTGTTGTGAGTATTATAAGGAATACTCATGCAATAGATGACAGTGGGGCAACATGATATTTAATGCTATTTCTTTATTTTATTTTTTTAAGATGGAGTCTCACTCTGTTGCCAGGCTGGAGTGCAGTGGCATGATCTCAGCTCAGTGCAACCTCTGCCTCAGCCTCCTGAGTAGCTGGGACTACATGCACGTGCCATCACGCCCGGCTAATTTTTGTATTTTTAGTAAAGATGGGGTTTCACCATGTTAGCCAGGATGGTCTCGATCTCTTGACTCTGTGATCTGCCTGCCTTAGCCTCCCTCCCAAAGTGCTGGGATTACAGGCATGACCAACCACGCCCAGCCTAATATTATTTCTTAATCTGGGATTATCTGAGCTATAACATGCACAAAATACTGATTCACTTAGTTACCAGGACTAGACCTAGTCAAAACTACAGATAAGCTGGGAGCTTTTTCTCAAAATCTCTACATCTTCCTTACTCCATAATAGTTATCTTATTTCAATATCCCCTTTCCTCTCTGTACCAGTTCTCACAATAATCATCGTCTCTAAAGCAACAAAGAAAATAAATCTTATTAATTCATTGACTTTATGGACTTGGGACCCAAACCAGTGATTTCCCCCACCAGATTCTAAAAGGACCGTAGAGGAAATGCAGTGTTTAAAGCAAAGGAATGAAGGATGCACTGAGCATGGCCTGCCAGAGATGTTCTCTGCTTTCAAGATACCACCCTCCTACCACTCAAGGCTTGTGGTTGCTCATCCCCAGTTGAAATCTGCCTTGTCAATAACTAAAGAATATGTGGCAGTCATAGGGAAGCTACTGCTGATGAGAACTTCGAATTTGCTTTTGCAAATGGGGTTTACAGCATGATTACCTCTTCTGCTTCTTATTTCAGTTAAATAATTACGACTCCAGTATCCACTGGCATAAGCGGTTTGTTCTTGGTTCATATTTGTTAGTCAATTGATGTGGTTTGGCTCTGTGTTCCCACCCAAATCTCATCTCAAAATGTAATCCCCATGTGTTAAGGGAGGTATCTGGTGGGAGGTGACTGGATCATGAGAGCGGTGTGCCCCATGCTGTTCTCATGATAGTGAGGGAGTTCTCACGAGATCTGATGCTTTAAAAGTGTTTGGCAGTTCCCCTCGCTCTCTCTCTTTCCTGTCGTCATGTAAGACATGCCTTACTTCCCCCTCACCTTCTGCCATGATTGCAAGTTTCCTGAGACCTCCTCAGCCATGAGGAGTTGTGGGTCAATTAAAACTTTTTTTCTTCATAAATTATCCAGCCTCAGGTAGTTCTGTATAGCTGCATGAAAGCAGACTAGTACATCAATTTGTAAAATATTTATTAGGCACAACTAACAAATACTATAAAAATTGACTAACAAGAGTGATGCAAAAGCTACCCAGCTTCTTGGAAAAAAGAGTATTTATTTAAATTATTTGTAAATCATCTGTCCTAGCCATACAGAAATGGCAAGATTTTCAAAGACATCATGATCACATGTGAAAAGAATACACATTATCTCACAAAAATGTAAATGAAAGTTTCCCCAGTGTCTTCATTCAGATCTCATCATCTCTTGCCTGGATGCCTAAAGTAACCTCCAGACAACAGGCTCCTCCTCTGATACCCATTTTCCTCAGTGCCTCCGGTCACCTTGCTAGATCACATCAGATCAGGCCACTCCGCCACTTACAAACCTCCAATGTCTCCCAGTGACCAACAGAATCAAGTCCAGACCCTGTATCTTGCTATGTATCTTTATGATACATAAAGCTATCATAGAAGCTGTATCTTGCTATGTATCTTTATGATACATAAAGACCCTGTATCTTGCTATGTATCTTTATGATACATAAAGCTGTCATATTTTCTCAGCAATCCCAATTTAAACATACCTTTCTTATTTTCTATCCTGTAGAATCTCCCAGAAATGTCAACATCTACCAGGTGGACTCCCATTCCTGCAGCAGCAGCAAAAAAAAAAAAAAAAAAAAAAAAGTTTTGTAAATCTTTTCTTAAACCATGGATCCCCTTTGTTTTTGGAAAGTATTATCACAGGTTTTTTTAAAGCCTTTTATAATTGATTTGTTTCTCATATCCTGACAAACATCACTTCTTTCATCTACGCATATACCTAATGGTGAAACTACAGTTAGGTTTCATTCTTCCTTGGATAAGCCGTGTAGTTTTTGCTTCTATAACTTTATGCATTATGTTCCTTCTCTATGGAGTGAGACTTGCTTTTATCCCATCTGGCACACTTCTACTCATCCTTAAGGGCCCAATTCGAATATTACCTTCCATTTGAGACTTCTCAAAGGCAGAATTCTTGTCTTCTCCTGCTATACTTCCAGGACATTTTGATACCTCCTTGGTAGTATTCATCACATGACATGTTGAGTTTTTACACATTTGTTTTCTGTCCTGGCTTATAACTTCCTTAAGTATTTCCATCACAGAAAAGGTGGTTGTGATATAATGACAGAGCACCGAACTTGGGGACTTGGACTCAATTCACAGCTCTGCTATTTATGCACAGTTTGAATTATACTTTAAGCTTATAATATGTAGAATGATTGTGTGAGTTAATATATATTAAAGTGGCACACAATTGCACTTGCTCAATGTTTAAGTAATGTAAGGGCAGATAAAGATAAGTGTTCAGTTGTAGAACTATGAACTATTTTCTGAACTTTACACTTAATCAGGTACATATGGTAGGTACTCAACAAACCTTTGTGAATTAATATTAAATAATAATAATAATAAAGGACATAAAGAGATTAAAGAATAGCCAGACAGTGAATAATTTAGGCTTTGTGGGCAATAGGGTTTCACAGTTACTGAACTTTGCTGTTGCAGTGCAGAAGCATCGGGGTGCAGCTCTGTTCCCATAAAACTTTATTTACAAAAGTAGACTTGGTTCATGGCCCATAACTTGCTGACTTCTGGCAATATGTGTTGCAAATCTTTTTACCCAGTCTCCATCTGCTTGGATTGTCTATTGAGATTATTTGTAGGTATTTTGTTATGTGAAAGGCTTTCTTTTGATGTAGCTAAGTTTATCAAGATTTTTCTGTTGTTTTATGTTTTTCTTTCTTTAAAAAATACACATTATTCTGTCATCCACATAACTTAATGATTGTCTCTTATTTTTAAAAAATAAATTTTAAAGTTTGCCTTTCACATTTAAAACTTTGATACTTATAGAAACAATTGTTGTGTCTGTGAGTTACAGATACAATTGATTGATTGATTGATTGACAAGGCAATTGTTCCAACATCTTAAAAGACTAGTCCATCTTTTCTCAACTGATTTGTAGTACCACCACTCTTTTGTTGCAAGAATATATCAGTTTCTGGGTTTTCTCTTTAGTTCCATTGGTATATTTGTCTGTTACTGCATCAATTCCACACTGTCTAGTAACACCAATCTACCCTTGTTTTTAATTTTTCTGTTATTTTCACATGTATTTTAGAACCAATTTACTTCTGTTCTAGGGGAAAAAATCTGGTAAAATTTTGATTGCAATGGCTTTGACTGTATATATTAATTGTGGAGAATTTATATCTACATAAAATTAGAAAGTCCCATCTATAAGGATGTTATATATCTCCATTTGTTCCATTTTATGGTCTTTATTAATGTTTCTAATTTTCTTCATTTAAATCTTGAACATTTTTGTTAGATTAACTTTTAGATACCTTACTGATCTATCATGAATGGTGTCTTTTTCTAATGTTTATGGCTAGTGTTGAGGAACTTATTGAGTTAGACATTATAGCCTTTCCCCTTTCTGAGCCCTCTTATTAATTTGAACAGTCTTTAGATTTTTTAATACAGACAAATATTTTATATGCCAATAAAATTAATTTTCTCTTTTTTCTATTACTTGCATTCTTCTTGTCTTTCTCTTACTCCTCTCCCTCTTCCTCTCCCACTGTCTTTCTTTTTAGTCTTATGTATAAGGACTCTGGTATAATGCTAAACAAGTTAACGAGAAACAGTTTTGCTGTAGAGATGCTTCTAAAATGTTATCATTAGAAATAATGTTTGCTGTGGGTTTTCAGTAAAGAGCCTTTATCAGAATAAGGAAGCCACCTTTTATTCCTGTGTACTAAGATGTTTTCTGTCATAAATACATTCTACTCCCAAACTCTTGCACTTTCAATCTACATTCTCTGTTAAATGGTATCTCAGATACCTCAGTTGTTCATGACATAGGTGTCTCCTTTGCAAACACCTTCCAACTCAACTCCTATACCAAGCCATCTTGATTTTTACTTCCAGTATATATCTTGAATCAATACACACAGGTTTTGTTTTTCATCTCTCTGACCCTAATCCAAGACACCATTATAACATACTATATTATTTCCTCATCTCCTAACTGGCCTCTCTCCAGCTGCTTTTTTCTCCATCTGGTCCTTCTGCTTACAGTAGCCAAATACAACTTTTTAAGCGTAAATAGGATCATATCACCCTTTTGTTTAAAAAAAAAAATCATGATTTCTCATCGCACTTAGAATAAAATTCAAAAAATGTTAACATCCTTCAGGGTCTTGTATCCTCGATTTCCTCTCCAACTCTTCGTTTCATCCCCAACCAAACCTGGGTTCCCACCACACCGGTTTTTTCAGTTCCTCAAAGCACCCACCCTCTTTCCGGCTTTAGGATCTTTCCCTAGAATACCTTCTTCCTGTAATAGACCAGGCTATTTCTAATGTATCCTTCAAATCTGGAGCTATCTTCTCTACCACTTGTTTAGGTCTTCCTGGAATTTTTCTTGAAAGTATTTATTGCAATTTAAAATTCCAAAGGGATTTGTTGGATTGTTGGAGTTTATCTCCTCCTCTACAACGGCAAGTTTCAATTTTCAACTACTATTAAGAACCAATTATATTTTTTAATAAAAAATTAGATGCTGAAGAGTCACCCATAATTCAAAACCAACATTGTGAATCCATTTTTGTTTGTTTGTTTTTTTGCATTTCTTAGTTTAGATAATCCTCTTTCTTACCATTGGAATATGCCATAAAAATCTTTCTTAAAACTGAGGAGAAATTTCTTAGGGAAATTATGGACCTAAATAGCCTAGTTACACCTAAATAGTCTAATTGCCTAATGACTTTACTAAGTGACAGTTCTCAGAGAGGTCATCCATTAAATCATCTCTCTTTATGAAATAGGTTCAACAATAATGTTTTTGAAGTCAATTAGCGCAGTTAGATATGAACAGAATGCAAATTGTTTTTATTTTAGATGCATTAGTGTTAAGTAGTTAAATAAGTCACATAGCAAGTCCCAAATGTAGCCTTAGATGATGTCTGGAATTTTCATTGTAGTTAGTTGTGTTTCTTGTGTTAGTTCTCTACTAGATAGAATCAGGCAAGAGGAATGATGAGCATTTGACACTCCTAAACTTTAAGCTATGCTGCAGAGATTATAATATCTAATAGTGTTGTGAGAATTAATTAAAATAATATTGGAACTACCCAGATAATGGTACACAGAAGGCATTTAATAAATGGCAGCTACTATTGTTATTTGTTATCATACTATCATTATAATCATACTTCTTACAACCATATGTGAATAGTGTTATTATAGAGCTAATAATCAAAGAGCAATGAATAATGTTACTTAGATTATCATTTTTATGCAACTGCAAAAACCTTAAAGTTTCAGTAACTCTCCATTGCCAATTGGTTAAAGTCCAAGTTCTCTAGCAGAGTTTTCAGAATCCCTTACAATGGTCAAAGAAAATGAAGACAGAAGAGTAATAGCAAAAGGTCAATAAACATCAAATTAATATTTGGCATCACTTAACTAAGACATAGAAAATACAACAATGGCGTGTTATGTTTTACTATGTAATTAGCAAAGCTGTTTTTGTGCTAATGTATACTGTGGGTGACAAAACAGTGAAAGAGGGACTGTCATGTAATCTCTTGCAGAAGTAGAAATCATTAAAACGATTCAGAAAAAAATTAATAATCTATATCAGGAACGTTATTCTTACTTTTTACCCAATGTTTCAACTTCTAACAATAACAATTGGTAATATTTGGATCCAATACTGTGCTGAGCACATGACCTACATTATCTGATAAATACAACCCAGGAAATAATGCAAACACTGGAAAAATACTCAGGCAGACAATGGCCATGATAGCATTGTTTGTAATGTCAAATACTTAAAAATATAAAATTCATCAACTAAAAATGGTTGCATTTATTGACCGATTATGATGCAAACATCATTATGATTACGAAGAAGAGATAACATAGAATCATGTACTAGTTACAATTTTTTTTTAGAAAAGCAACAGGCAGAATTGTACCTGTGATTTAATTTCAATTATATGAAGAAAAAAGAAAGCATACAGGAAAGGTTGGAAAGAAATGTACTGAAATATTAGCAATGATTTCCACTACATTATGGGATTATGGATTATTTTGAAATGTTTTCCTTTATATTTTTCTAAAATTTCAATGTTTTACAGTAAGTATGTATTATTACTTTTATGTATAGAAAAAAAATTGTAAAACTCCCTAACCAAACTGAATACATCCCTCAACAGCAGTCCTTCATCATTCATCCCAGACTGTTTTTACAGACTCATCTCACGCCAAGCCTCTATGCCAACCCATCCTGAATTAGATGCTGTGCTCTTATATGCCGCTGGGCATTTGTAAGTATAAAATTTCTTTTGTGACGTTCCCTTTGTCCCATTCCCTCCATGACTCATCCTTTGAATTCCAACTTGAATATCTCCTTCTCAAAGAAACCTTCCTTACAGACAAGGAGGCTAGGCTCGTCCTCTGAAAGCTCATTGCTCCTTGAATACACCTCCAGAATAACACTCTTCACTCCATCCTGTGCTATAATTTGTTAAATTATCCACCTCACAATAGTCTGCAATCTTCTTATAACTCTAGCATGCAGCACAACACTAGACATGATAGATGATAGATAGATAGATGATAGACAATAGATACAAGACAGATAGCAGATAGATAGATGAAAGACAGATAGATGATAGAGACATAGATGATAAAGAGACAGATAGATAATAGAGAGATATAGATAGATGATAGATAGATAGATGATAGAGATAGATGATAGATGATAGATAGATGGATAGATGGATAGATAGATAGATAGATAGATAGATAGATGGATAGATAGATAGATGGATAGATAGATAGATAGATAGATAGATAGATGGATAGATAG
>NW_016811519.1:1644763-1657897 GCF_001698545.2 Rhinopithecus bieti | reverse complement strand
GGATAGATAGATAGATAGATAGATAGATAGATAGATAGATAGATGGATAGATAGATAGATAGATAGATGGATAGATAGATAGATAGATAGATGGATAGATAGATAGATAGATTAGATGAAAGGACATATGGACAATAACATGATATTAAATAGCCCAAAGCCACTCTACAGTGCAGATGCTGGGTGAAATAAAAGTCAAGGGGGTCTTTGAAATAAGAATGAGGGCTGTACAAAGTATCTAACACTCCTTCATTAAATAATATCAATACCACGTTTGTCACACTAAAAAAGACACAAATTTCTCCCATTAAAAAATATAGGATTAAAAAATCACGGAAACAGAACATAACCACCAAGTTTTTTGCATTAGTAAGTTTGAGTTGAAAGTCCAATTTCTCATGTTGGCTCTTTGGGTAGGACAGAGCATTGCACTAAGATTTTTTTTGAGTTTTGAAACTATTTAAGGGGTTTCAAGCAAAGGCTGATCTTGAAATGACTTCTGACCAGAGAACTGGGAGATAAACCATTTCTTTGAGTGTGATGCAGACAGCAATACCTTTTCATAGTGTCCAAATATTATTTTCATCAAACCTGTAGAAAAGTTTTCAACCTGCCCTAATTTTACCAATGAATCTAATAGACCTGGATTAAACTGCAGGGAAGATGAGAACATAAATTTCATTCCTTTCATTCCTTGTAATATTAGGGTTTGTATTCTTTCCAGTTGTAATAACCTCTAGACTTCAGCAAAATTGAAAACCTTTAAATAGCCTTTCACAACCTTTCGGTGGAGTAATGAAGTTTTAAGTGCTCACTGGGGATTTTTCAGTTCAGAAAAATCTAAGCGGCAGTAGATATTAAAATCTAATGTTTACTTCAACTCTTTTACAGCCTAATGGGTTTTTCTGACAGTGTAATTTTTAAAAGGTTGGGTTTCATTTATTAATATAGTGTACTCATGCTGAAAACCTTTCTTTTTTAAGGACTCTGATGGGAGTCTTATGGTTAAACCTCGGTTGAAAGCCAGAGGGATCAGCAGGAATAGGAAAACAGAAACCTGCAATAGGGCTCACAGAGGCTGAAGCCAAGCAGGTTGTTTGGGTTTAGAAAATGGAGAAAAGTCCTCTTTTTATTACTTAAGCACTACAGGAGGTGAAAAGACAAACACAGGATGTGAAGCCCCTGTGTGCACGTTAATTATGAGTGTGTGAGTCACTGAGGTCCACACGGTTGCCCACCAACCAAAAGGTCTGCTGAGGAAATCCAGCTGTTTGCTTGGCTGATGGGACTGATACTATTCTCCTGGAGCTGCTCTACCAGGGGCCAGAGGACAGGTATTTGGAAACCAAGGAGAAATTGCAGGGTGAGCAACAGGCAAGCCCACACTTACGCAGAGATAGGATGTGATTTGGAAAAATTCCATTTTATATATTGTGCTGCTGAAGCCAAAATGCAGGGGAAACCTGAGTGAGCACCCACCAAGTGGTTAAAAAAAAAAAAAATGCTACTTCTCATATGCATAATGCCGCACTGTAGTTAACAGAGATTTGCAAGATTAAGTACACTAGAGTGGAAAGGGGCAGGATTTATTTCCGTTGACTATGATGTAGTGAAGCTGCTCTCAGGTATATACATTATTGAGCATGTTATTTTAAATTATAAAATAAAAGTGCCACTTGAGAGTGTAATTGAAAATCATATTGTAAAGTAAAGGAGCTTGATGGTCATAAAGGATGGATAGTTCGGCATGTTTCTCGTATTCACATTTCACAAATAGATGGTTTTGTTCTCATGTGTAACTCCAAAATTGGAATCTTGCCCTAATAGATAAGGCAATTTCAGAAAATGTAGACCACATACTAAATTATCCCTTTAACAATTTTATAATAGTATCAGGATTCATTATTATCACTTGAGAGATGTTCATAATTTTTTAGAGAACTTAAAAAATTCAGATGAGTAAAACCAAAGCCAAAATCTCCTACAATCCCAATAGTCATTTAAAAATCTCAGTATTTGAGATCTGACTTCTCAGTAGATTTTTTTCTCTTTTTTTCTTTCTTTCTTTTTTTTTTTTTTTGAAACAGGGTCCTGCTCCATCACCCAGGCTGGAATGCAGTGATGTGATCCAGGCTCACCACACCTCCACCCTGCAGACTCAAGCAATCCTCCCACCTCAGCCTCCCAAATAGTGGGAGAAAAGGTGCATGCCACCACAGCCAGCTAATTTTTGTATTTTTTAGAGAGATGAAGTTTCACCATGTTGCCAAAGCTGGTCTCGCTCTCTTTTTTTTTTTTTTTTTTTTGAGACGGAGTCTAGCTCTGTCGCCCAGGCTGGAGTGCAGTGGCACGATCTCAGCTCACTACAAACTCCACCTCACAGGTTCACACCATTCTCCTGCCTCAGCCTCCCAAGTAGCTGGCACTACAGGTACCCACCACCACACCTGGCTAATTTTTTTGTATTTTTTTAGTAGAGACGGGGTTTCACCGTGTTAGCCAGGATGGTCTCAATCTCCTGACCTCGTGATCCGCCTGTCTCGGCCTCCTAGAGTGCTGGGATTACAGGCGTGAGTCACTGCTGCGCTCAAACTCCTGAGATAATGAGATCCACCAGCCTTGGCCTCCCAAGTATTAGGATTGCAGACATGAGCCAGGGTGCCTGCCTGGTAGATTTTATTTAACATTACGACATGAAGATTTTTAAATATATTCTCTTCTACAATATAATGATTCTATAATATTGCTTTATTTTGCTTCAAAATTTTGATAAGGGTCCAAATAAAAGTCATTATAAAATGTTTTTCATTCTGTTTGCAAAGCACCTATTTGAATGATTAACTGTAATCCTGATTTTGTCCAGTTTCTTCAGTTGGTCATTCAACAAATGTATTGCATGCCCACTATGGGCCATGCACTGGGGATATAAAACAAAATTGCATCCTTCCTTACCCAGGGAAGTTACAGTCTAATGGTAAGAATACAGATCCAACAATGATAAAATGATCACTATTTGCTACAATGGAGGTATATACAATTACACTAGGAACATAGAACAAGGAACACCTAGATGTTTATGAAAGACTCAGGAAAGGTTCCATCCATCTAAAATAACAATATTTCTATGTCACATTTATATCAGGAAAATTTCTAACTTGTTTCTATAGCATAAAATATAAAACTCTCATTTTGGTTTCATGGGTCTATAAAATTAACTTAATCCTGTTTCTAACTTTTAAACACAAACCCTCCACTCCAGCTAACTCATCTCCCATCTCTGACTCTATTATTGATCATGTTATTTCTCATTCCCTTCTGATTTTCCAATCCTAACTTTTCATCGGGACCCATCTTTTTCATCCAGACCCCCTTGACATACCAGCCAATCTTGATCTTCCTCTCTCCCGGCTTCTAAGGCCATAATGACCATAATGCTTTCCGTTTTGCTTAACTATTTTGTGCGTATGTCTTAAACCCCTAAGTAGATTGTTGGAACCCAGAGAAATGATTTTTTTGTATCTCTGGTACATGGCATAACATTACATATGTTATATAATCTAGACATATTATATTTATTAACTTCTTTTACTGGAAGAGTGAATAAGTAATTATAGGAACTATTTAACTATGCTTTACATAGCTTTTCATTATTCATTTAGCATTTTGTAACTGATTCGTGGTGCGTACCACTTGATAATGTTCACATAATTATTATATATCTACTACTCAGTTACATACCCATCTACTAAGAGAGACTCAGGGAGACTCACTCGCAAGAAACATGCCTTGAATTCATTTAACATTTAAGAAATATAAAATGAGTACCTTCTGTGGAGTGTCAGGCATTGCACTAAGCATTGAGTAGTCTCTGTTGGATAGGACTGCCATGGTGTCTGACCTCCTTGGGCATACACACTGTGATGTAATAAATACTCTATCTAAGAAACGTGTTGTGCTAAAGCAATACACCATGACAAACAGAATCTAACGTAGCCTAGACGATCAGGAAAGGCTTCCTAGAGGCAGTGACATTTAAAATAAGTCCTAAGGGCTAATAGGAGTCAGCAAAGTAAAGGGAAATTGGTAGGTGGCAGAAGGAACAGCAAGCACAAAGACTAGTGGGTGCGATGAGCGTATCATTATTGAGGACCTAGGAAAAGTTTAATATGCCTGGAACATAAAATTAGGAAAATGAAAGATGAATCTGGGGAGGTGAATTAAACAGGTAAGTGTCAGATCATGTTAAAGACTTTGGACTTGACCCAAAGTCTACTTACTTAAGAGCCTTTTGAGAGACTTAAGGCAAGTGGATCTGTATTTAGAATGTTTGCTTAAGCGAAGTGGAGAACAGAATAGAAGAGAGGAAGACAAGAGTCAAACAGATTAGTTAGGAGGCTTTTGCTATAGTCCAGGAGGAAGACGATGATGATCTAAAGTGGATTACTGTGGATGAAATTGAAGTGGAAATTAAAGAACGTTTTAGAAGAAAGACTGGAGAGAACATGGTGTCAGGACACAAACACCACATAACTGGACTTAGAAAACACAAGGGTTCTGCAACCAGGCAGACTTGCTTCAAGTTTTTACTCTTGCTTGCTGGTCAATTTGGCAAAGTTATTTACTCCTTTCTAGGCCAGTTTCCTTATCTATAAAATGGTGATTTTAGCTGGATCTCAGAAGCTGGTACTACGGTCTGAATGTTTGTGTTTTAATTCCAAAATTCATATGTTGAAATCATAACCCTGAAGGTGATGGCACTAGGAGGTGAGGGTTTTGAGAAATGATTAGGTTATAAGGGGGGAGCCTTCATGAATGGTATTAGATCCTTATAAAGAGGCCCCAGAGAGATCCCTCTCTCCTTCTGCCATGTGAGGTTATAGAAAAAAGAAATGGCTGCCTATGAACCAAGAAGTGGGCTCTCACCAGACACTGAATCTGCCAGCACCTTGATCTTGGTCTTCCTAGTCTTCAGAACTATGAGAAATAAAAAATTTCTTTTGTTTATAAGCCATCTGTCTATTAGAGTTTGTTGACAGACACCCTGAACAGACTAACACAGATGGGGAAAGGGTGCACTTTAGTAAGTGAATGTAGGCAAATCTACTTCACACAGTATTTAGTACATGGAAGATGCTCAGAAATTATTAGTCTTTTTCCTTTCTTCTCTCCTTCATGTGTGAGCAAACTTTGTCATCAGGACTGGTACCAATTCTCCAGAAAAATCATACATTGTTATGACCTTTTATTGGAAGTCTTTCAGGGCAATTCTTTAGCTCTATTCAACGCAATATATACCTGCACAATGGCAGGGCCTTATGCAGATCAAGTGCTATTGACAGATACATTGACATTAGGTGGAAGAGGAGAGTGGAAGAAACTGAAGCAAAGACAGGGGGATATGGAAAATAGAGAAATAAAAGAAAATCCATAAGCATAGAGGATGCATAAAATTTATCACACAGATGCTTTCTTCAATTTGATCATAAATTTATACAAGAAGAGGATTTTCTTTGGGGAAGACTGAAAATTTACAAGGGAACAAGTTTCTAGCAACTCGCAAAAAAAAAAAAAAAAAAAAAAAAAAAAAAAAAAAAAAAAAAAAAAAAAAAAAGGTTCTCTAGTAGAACTGTTTTATGACCTAACCTAGAAAGAGCATATGTTTACATTTGAAGGATTATTTCCAGCATTTATTTATCACTCCAATGAAATGTGAATCCCACATAAATTTTTTAGTTTTAAGTTTCAGATAACTAATTTAAACCATGTGGCAAAATGGCAGCATAGTGAAATTTACCATAGGGACCACATTAATCTTTGATTCCAGTGATTAACTGTGGCTTTCGCTTGGTGAACTTCATTGGACTTTTTGTCACCCATTTCTTTCTCTCTGTCATGTGTTTTGAGCTTTCCTAGCTATATTGGATTTATGTGTTTCCAGCATTCCTTTTGAGGATGTCTAGAAATCTAGCTTTCCATAAAAATGCAACATGGCCCATAAGGTTCAAGTACATGCATGATTTGGAATCAGAGTGCTCCATCCGCTCTAGACTTAGTAGACACATGACCCAAGCTGGTTCAAGAGCTTTCCCAGAGCCATAAGAAAAGAGGCTTTCATTTCTATGAGATTATGAGATGAAATAACAAGTCAAGCACAAGAAGAGTTTTCTGACCAAGGAAAGCAGAGTAGAGAAATAGAGAAGATAAGACAAAGTCCTGTTTCTATTCTTTGAGCACCTGATCCAGACATTCCCGAATCCACCAAGCCCTCCAACGGTTGGGTTATAAGAACCAATATGGTTGCTTTTCTTTTGCTTAAGCATCTTTGCACAGGCTTTCAATCATAACCAAAAGCAACCTGACATGATGACACAATTTTTGTATTCAATAATACCAAAATGCTTGTGTATTGATAAAATATTTTTCCAGAGGTATTTTGAAATGTCTTATTGGAATTCTATCTAGATTAGCCCTTTAGTCATGTTTATATCATATCTTTTCCAGAAGTGTCAATTTGACAGAACTTTAAATATTGGAGCTTTTACTCAATATAAGCTATAGCCATTTACAAAAAAAAAGGAAAATACTTAGTCCATTATAGGTTCAAAATGTTGAGGAAACAGTGTAGTTTATTATAAAGGATACACACTTAGAAGTTAGTCTTGGAGTAATATCACACCTCAACCACCTAAGAGTTACATAAATTTTCACCAGTTACTAGCTAGACTGCACCTCAGACTTTGCATCAATAAATCGGGAGTGATAATGCTTCCTCACTTAATGTGAAGATTAAACGGAATCATATTTATAAAGTTCTATCTCCTTAAGGGTAAATAATCTAGTTTTTTTCCACTTTTCCATCCCTAGGATCTGCAACAGTGCCTGGAACATATTCGTTTTTTATTAACTATTTGTGTCAAACAGAAATGTCTAGTACACAATAAGTGTTCAATACAGAGTAACTAGTATGGTGGTGATGATGATGATGATAATGCCATACACATGGCTGGTGAGCTTTTGTCACCTGTGGGAAACAAAGCTCATGGGAGTATGGTTTAAGCTATTCCCCTATCCAAAGTAGACTCCTGACATCATGGAGATAGACAAATATATGGCTTACTAGGATATTTCTTTATAACCCCAGCACATGAATAAAAGCCATATGTTATTCATTAGTATTATTGAGCAATAGTGAGCATGTGCTGAGTACAATGCTAGATGCTAGGACCACCATGAGGATCAGCAATTATAACTAACATTAATAGTAATAGCTAAGATTTCCAGAGCATTTTCTTTCTGCCAGGTATTTCTTGGAGCACTTTGTTTTTTAGCTCATTCATTCTCAAAAACATTCCATGTGATTGGTAAAACTATTGTCATCATAATTTTACAAAGGAGGAGACTGAAGCATAGAGCATTTAGAGAACTTGTCCAAGGACAGCAACTGAGTGGAGCCAGATTTTTTAACCCAGTTGGTCTGGCTCCAAGACCCACAGTCTGCTACACTATAAATATTATCAAAGAACCACGAGACTATGAGAACCAGGTTTTAGAAGATGTGGTTTAATAGTAGATACAAGGGTGCTAGTATGCTGTAGAATGGTATTTTCTTTGTCCTAATGAATGAACAAGACATGGAAAAGTATCCCGAACTCAGATTATATTTTCTCAGCTTAATGTCAGGGCCAGATCTAAAAACAATGTGAAGCTGTTTTCAAGGTCACCTCTTCCTCTCATAAGGCCCCAGGACCTGAATGTTTCTTAGCCCAAGCAAGGCCTTTCCAACCATCTCTGACCTCCTTGGACTTAAAGGTCTTAGAATCTTCCTTCTTTCCTCCCTTTATCCTTATTCCCATCACAAAATTTTTAATTAATGAATACTATTCCTTGAATAGTTTTTAATCTAAACAACTAATTCACACAGGTGTGGAGGATTATTCATGGTACCATGGTCTTTCATCAAAGGGATGAATCTCATTTCTTCCCACCTAAACTATTAATCAGCGCAAAAATAACCCACAACACTCAGAACAACTACCACCTAAAAGATTGAAGTAGTTCCCTACCTAATCTTCCAAACTGCAGCTTCTTCTCCCTTTTCCTTGGACACAACTGAAAGGGTAAGCTTTTCTAATGCTGCTTTTGAGTGAGTCTTCTATTCCGAAATCTGTGGCTGCATACTCAACAACAAAAAAAAGTCCAAATTTTGTAAACAGGCGTTTGACACCTCAAAATTTGCCTCTATCGATCTTTTGGAATGCATCTCCCTCCATGAGCTTACACGTGTTTTACTGTTTCCTAGGCACGTCCACGTGATCCCACCTCCTCACCATTTTGTATATTCTTCACTATACCTGGAATCTCCTTTCCCTCCTTTCATTCAATTCATTCTCCTACACTTTTTGAGTGCTTGCTGTAGGCCAGTCAATAGTTTCGGTCCTGGGAATGCAGCACTAATCTACAGGACAAAGTATCTACTTTTACAGAACTTTTATTCTAATGAGTAAAAAGAGTAGGTAAATAAACAGTAAGTGCTATGAATACAATAAAACAGGGTGTTGGGCTGGAGAGTGAGTTTGGGAGCTGTCATTTCATTGAGTGTCCAGGGAAGAGATTTCTGAGTGGATAATTTTGATCTCAAACTAGAAATCAAGACAGACTCAGCCATGTAAAGATCAGAGAGTTCCAGGGAGAAAACTGAGCAAGTACCCCTGATACTCAAATACTATCTGCTCTCAAAGGCCTAGTTCAGATGCAACCTCAGCTTCAAACCTTCTTTTATCCTTCCAGCTTAATTTCAGCCCATAATGTTTTATTGTCCTTGTGGTGTTACCACTTTCTGTCTTGGATTTTAGCTATGTATGCACTTTTTGACCCTAGTAGAATTTCCAATCTTGAAGATCTATCCTTTTACCACCTACAATGCTTAGCCCAATATTGACATAGACACTCAAATATTTCTTGAGTGAGAAAACAAAGGAATGAATTAATGAACAAAGGAAACATGATGGAATTTTATTTCACTTGTAGCTGAATGGGGAAGACAGATATTGGTGAAAAGGAGTCATGGAGTGCCTCAAAAAGTGCCTCAAAGCCTATGGATGACGTTGGTTCTCTTATGAAAAATCGGAATTCTTAAATTTCCAGTTGGCCCTCTTTGGAGGAGAAAGTCCTAAATAAAATCTTTCCATGGTTTTTTTAAGCTTCCATCTTTCACCAGGCATGTTAAGTTGCTATATTGGGGCAGACTCTAAAACCACAGGGACATTCTTCAAAGATCCGGCACAGTCTGAATCCTGGGCATGCTTTGATGAATTTAATCATATAGAGCTGGAGGTAATTGCAGTACCAGTTTCTTAGTAAAGTTGGTATTCAATGAAAGTGACAAGTCTGACAACTTCATTAACAGCATTGACATTAAGCAATGTTGACTGTCTTACAGTTAAATAGGGAAGGAAAAATTATGCTTTTGGAACATTTTAATCAAACTCTACTGGTAGTCTGTGTCAGATCTGCCCTTGTGTGTGTTTTTTTTTTATAGTTGTTGTTGTTGTTGTTTCGAGACAGAGTCTGGCTCTGTTGCCCAGGCTGGAGTGCACTGGCGCAATCTCACCTCACTGCAACCTCCGCCTCCTGGGTTCAAGCAGTTCTCTGCCTCAGTCTACCAAGTAGCTGGGATTACAGGCACCTGCCACCACACCTGGCTAATTTTTGTATTTTTAGTAGAGACAGGGTTTTATCATCTTGGCAAGGCTGGTCTTGAAGTCTTGATCTCGTGATCCACCCGCCTTGGCCTCCCAAAGTGCTGGGATTACAGGCGTGAGCCACCATGCCCAGCCTGCTCTTGTTATTTTGTGTGCTGTTTTTTCAGTTTGCTCCTCCTTCAAGTGTTGCTAGGGAGATGCTCCTCCCCTGCCTCCTCTCTGCATAGTAACCGAAGGAGGTTCAGGAGGAGCTCCTGCATATTGTTCACAACAGATTAGCTGTGAGCTCTCTCTCTCGTATGCAACCTGCCACTCATCGTATCCGACAGACAGTTGCTAACTTTCATCTGTGGAATGCTTGCAGCCAGGAAAGATGCCCTGTCGCAGTGTTTATTACCTTTCTAAAACTGCTTCTGCCTTCAGATTACTTTCCTGCAGATGAAATGCCTTTCTTCTTGACTTAGAAGGAATTATAAATAAAGAATTAATTTTACTTCCCCAATTAACCCAAGAAAATAAATATGGAGAATATAGCAGGGAATAGTCTATAAGACAGTGAGATGGCATGTTTATAGCATCATGTTTCAACAATAAATGCAGTTCATAGTTTAGGAAAAATAGTTGAATTTGATTCAAATGTGTTGTTGAAATCAGGTCTTTTTGAAGTGGTGTGAATGCAAGTATTTTAAGATGCTATAAGGGATTTTCAAATTTTCAGTTCCTATATTTATGTTATGTTTGTGACAATAATGCATTTAGTAAGAAATAGCCATTTTGACAACATCCCTTTGAAATATCTTTATTTCATATATTTAATATTTTTGTTAATGCCTTGAATAAGTTATCTCTTTAAATGTATTCTCTGAGTGTGTACATGTGTGTGATATTTAAGAAATAACTCCTAAAGGGATATTGTAAAATAATTTGAAATTCATTGTTAATTTTTAAAGTTTCTCAATAAGATTCATATAGAGAGTTTTAAGTTCTATTCTTTCTTTATTATCCTTTAGCAACCCAACATTTTCTCTTTTCAACACAGAAGTAAACTTTGACATGGAATCCTGTATGAGTCAGATCGCATGCCCAAGATTGGTAGTAATGAATCTATTCTCAGGTACAGCTGAGCTGTCACCTCATTTCCCCAAGACATGGTGTCAGAGGAATAATGCCAACATGTCTGCAATGACATAGTTGGGTCTGCTCTATTGCGATATGGTACATTTTTGAGAGTGTTCATGTCAAAAGGACAGCGACTGCCTTCCATCAGGGAAAGGTGTACTCCTATAAAAAATATAAATTTGATGTTCAAATAAAACACGGGAGAAGAAAATGACTGTGTGAAATCTCTTATTGCTTTTGTGCATTTTTCATCTTACCTTCTAAAGAGATCCCACAGGACCAGCACTAAGCTTCTCTTCATTAGAACCTAGATTTCAATTTAAATTTTAATTAGAATAGACGACTAGAATACTTACCACTCTCTGTAGTTTCTGCATGGAGCTAATCAGCAACTAGAAGCATGTCCTACGTTTTCATAAAAAGATTAAGAACTTATTCCACAAAGATTTACTGCTATCCATAAAATTATATTATATCCTACCAGACCACCGTTTTTTTTTGTTTTGTTTTTTTTTGTGGATGGGTCATTTCTGGAAGAAAGTATCTTTTTTTCATCCCCATTTATACAGTAACAGAACCAGGTAGGAAACTTCATTTTAAATACATACAAATCTTCAATTTTTGTAGGACCATGGCTTTACTAATAAACATCCCATAGAACCTGGACTTTTCCTCAGCATTCAAGTGTAATTTTGAATAATATAATCATATATACAGACTAAAGTAAATGTCAGTGATCATATTACACAGGCCATTCTATAACCCAGACTGGTTCCACATTATTCAAGTGATCATTTCAGGGCAACATAATCAACACCCACATGATGATTAAACTATGACTATGTAATCTGCACCTGAATTTTGGACACTTCAGAGTTTACAAAGCAATTGCGGTTGACCAGTTATTCATTCAATCAGCAAATATCTATGGAATTTCTACTCTATGTCAGGAGCTGTTCTAGATTAAGAGAGCAGGAGGTGGATTTAGCAGTGAATAAGGTTGACAGGGCCTGATTACACACAGCTTATATTTTCTCAAGTACTTTGGAATAGAAGTAGAAAAGGTACTATTACCCAAATTTTATAAAGAGAAGGAAGTCAGGCTCAGAAAAGTTATGTGGTTACCTAACAACGCCGCATAGCTGATGAGTGGCCAAGATATGACTCACACCTACTGCGTCTTTACTCCAACATCAAGCTATTGGATGGCAATAAAAATAGGCAAGAAATAAAAGATTTTCTTTAGGACAGTTCTTTTTTCCTCCATGCTTACTATAAGACAAATCTGTCCTAAGATTAGCACAACAAATACAGGACTTAAATGGAAAAGAAAGTTAATACAAACCATGACCATTCTCTGTCACATATAATGCCCCACTCTCTCTTAGTTTTGTTCCCCCAGAATGAAAGTAGCTTTGTCATTTCTTTTCATTATGAAAGTTATTCATACTATTGTAAAATAAAAATCAAACATACTGAAAAGAATGAAAAAGAAATAATTGTCACTATTCAGTCACTGTCTCACTACCCAGACAGCCAATATTGTTCTGTCTCAATACATATATATAATACACATGTATTTATCATAATTATGAATTATGATACTATACATGCTATTCTATAATGCAAGTGCATTCCTTATTAACAAATATAGATCCAAGTGATCATTTTTTAAGATTGTATAGCATTCCATTCTGAGTATGTATCATACTTTATTGAATCAACCTTCTTTTAATGGACATTTCAATAGTTTCCATTTTAATAGTGAAAAACAAAGCTAAAATTAACGTCCCTGCATAAAGATATTTATATACTTGTCCATTTGTTGCCTTGGCATGAATTCTCAGCACTGGACTTGCTTGAATATAAAGGTAGACATATTTAATAATCAGGTGTCTCAATTTACAACTTTCAATGTTTACAAATTTACAAATTTCAATGTTGTAATTTTAAATTTTAATTTTCATGATGAAAATATACATTATAGAGAATTAAGAAAAGTATGTAAATTCACAAAATAGAACTCAATAATTCTACAACTATCAATGTTCTTCTATATGTCTTCACATCATTTTCCTTAGTCTATAATATTTTTTAATAAAATTGGGAACATACCGTAAATATGTTTTATGTTCTTTCTTTTCCAAATAAACTTCTTAATTGTAGAGCTTACATATACAGACAAAAGTACACAACTTATGATCAATGAATTTTTAAACACATCTACGTAACTACTATCCAGGTTAAAAAGAAAAAAAAAAAAAAAAAACTAAAAAAGGGGGGACACGTGGGAAGGACAAAGAATATTTAGATA